>NC_030427.2:1762500-1855000 GCF_001660625.3 Ictalurus punctatus | reverse complement strand
GTCTTTCTAAAAATAAAGCAGAAAAATGCATATAAAGCAGCCAGAAACTCCTGAACACTCAGATGTACAAAGCTGAACACCTTCCCCAGGTGAAGCCTAAACTCCTCTCTGAAGATTTGGGTACACACTCCTGAGTACACTGACACTTCTCTCACATCAATGCCACACTCTCTCAGGTCTTCCTCATAGAAGATCAGGTTTCCTTTCTCCAGCTGTTGGAAAGCCAGTTTTCCCAGTGCCAGGATACTCTCTCTGGTCTGCTGAGGATCAGGGTCACATTTCTGATGGTACTTTTGGTCCTTGTGTTTGATCTGAAAGATCAGGAAGTGTGTGAACATTTGAGTCAGAGTCTTGGGGATCTCTCCACTCTCTGCTCCACCCAACATTCTCTCTAGAACAGTGGCTGAGATCCAGCAGAAGACTGGGATGTGGCACATGATGTAGAGGCTTCTTGAAGACTTCATATGTGAGATGATTTTATCGGCCAGGCTCTGATCACTGATCCTCTTCCTGAAGTACTCCTCTTTCTGAGGATCACTGAACCCTCGTACCTCTGTTACCTGGTCTACACACTCAGGAGGGATCTGATTGGCTGCTCCTGGTCGAGAGGTGATCCAGAGGAGAGCAGAGGGAAGCAGATTCCCCTTGAAGAGGTTCGTCAGCAGCACATCCACTGAGGCTGACTCTGTCACATCACACAGTCTCTCATTCTTCTGGAAATTTAGAGGAAGTCGACACTCATCCAGACCATCAAAGATCAACAGCACTTTGTAGAAGTCTATTAATTCTAGTATTCTCATTTCAGGGAAAAAGTGATGAAGAAGATCCATCAGACTGAGATGTTTCTGCTTCATCAGATTCAGCTCTCTAAAGGGAAGTGGAAACATGAAGGTGACGTCCTGATTTGCTTTTCCTTCAGTCCAGTCCAGAATGAACTTCTGCACAGAGACTGTTTTTCCAATTCCAGCAACTCCTTTAGTCAGCACACTTCTGATGGACTCGTCTTTAAAGAGATCATTACATTTGATGGGTGTCTCCTGTGCTGCTGGTCTCCTGGACGCTGTCTCAATCTGTCTCACCTCATGTTCATTATTGACGTCTCCACTCCACCCCTCTGTGATGTAGAGCTCTGTGTAGATCTCATTCAGAAGTGCTGAGCTTCCATGCTGTGAGATTCCTTCATTAATTCTTTTAAACTTCTCTCTCAGGCTGGATTTCAGATTTGTCTGATACACAGGGGCCACAGACTCTAATAAACAAAGTAATAACATGTTTTAATGTAAAATCACTGAACACAGGATTAAATGTAAAATTCTAATGCTGCTGTTCATTCCTGATTCATGTAGTAAATATTCCTGAAGGAACAGGACCATTGTACAGAGTCACCACAAGCTGGACCACGAACAGAACAGAAAAGCAGCAGATGCACATGATACTAAACTCAAACTTCAAACTAAAAGTGTTCCTATCTAAAACTATTTCCTCTCTCTGAAGTGAACCTGATGGAATAAAGTCATGACTCAGAGCTCTTACTGTTGTGCAGTGTGTTAGCGAGATCTGTGTGGTTCATGTTCTTCAGGACGTGCAGTGTGATCTTCAGCGCTCCCTCTCTGACACTGTGCAGATCCTCCTCATCCTGCACCTCCCTCTCAGTGCATGCTGGGTAATCTGGACTCAGGAGCTTCCTAAGCCTCTTCAGCTCATTCTTTATCAGAGTGATGACTTTGTGTTCCAGCTCCTGGTTAGAAACACACAGGAACACATCTAAATATTATAATGTTACACACTGAGAGATGCTTTTATTTTATGAAAAGAATAAAAGTCTTTTTCTATTCCCACAGTTACAGCTGAAATTCTGCCTGATTACCCATAATGCTGCTGCACATCAATAAATCTGTAAATTGTCGTTATCTTAAATAAAAAACCTGCAACATACTCACACACAAGTTACACACATTAAAAAGACACACACCTTGAATATGGAGTCCAGCTGGTTTCTGCTGAGGTTTGATTTCTTCTGTTGTGGTCTGTGAAGAAATAAAACACATGATGTGATATAGACTATATGTATTCATAGCTGCACAACACACACTAATACATACAGAGACAGATATTTAACACCATCCTCTTAACACAATACACTGATTTCAGGATTTCTCACGGACACTAACATGTTTATGAATAAAATAGTGATCTAGTCATTAATGTCCAGGTGTAAATGTTGTTGTGTAGCACCACAGACCCTCCAGCTCAGGGACTGCAGACTGAACTGAACTCTTAAAGCAGTTTTCCTCACTGTCAGTCCGAGAGCTGCAGCACTGCACAGTTTAGTGTTTTACTGCTTCAACACCTGATAAAGATCATGAAGGGCTTCAGAATGAGACCAGTGAGTTTGATCAGGTGGAACACTGCTGTAAAACACCTCACTGTACTGACCTCACATCAGGAGAACTGGCTCCGTCTCTGAAGTTAAGCGGATGCTCCATTGACGCGTCACTCTTCATGGACACACAGCTGGGTTCTGGTGAGTCTGATCTCTTTCCCTCCATCATTCTAGAATTAAACAGAAATATCAGCAATAATTAATACTCTGCTGTCTCAGCACTGTTACACAATGTGTTCATCATTAAACACCAATAATTCCATCTTTTTAATTCAGCTCCAGTCTGCACACTTATTCAAACAGGAGACACGCCCCATACCTCAGGAATTACACTGATGTCAGGAGTCCCAGTCACAGATAACTGACTCAGCTGGGTCTTAAAGCCTGTAGAGTTCACTGACTCAAAGCTACGCTGCTCTTCTCCTCCACATTACACAGTCCTTTTTACTCTTCTCTCAGTGAATGATTTCTCTAAACTGTTCTTAGATCAGATCAGTGATATATTCACTGCTATTAAACACCTTAAACCAAAGTCTAGTTCCTCTGTACACTAGTGAGTGTTTAGAGATACAGATCTGTTCCATGAGACGGTGTGTGTTTATTGCTGGTGAATGGAAAAGTAGCTCACCTCCCGTCTCTCTTTAAGTCCTGTTCTCCAGACACACTCATGTTGGAGGTCATGTCTCCTTCTCCAGATTACAGCAGGACACACGTTTACTTCACTCCAACATCGGTGTGTTAAATCAAACCCTGTATCAGCACAGAGTTCACTTACAGGAAATAGTCACTGTATCAAGTCATAAAACAACCTGTGTACATTCAAACTTCAGTACAAACCCACAAAACTCTTCTGCATCTAGTGCACATTCAGTGTGTTTATATATTATAGCTTTAGATGTAGATACTCACTGTGTTTTTACTCCTGAAATGGTGTATTTTCCCCTCCACACAAAATGGAGACTGACTTTCACTTTCACTTCCTAACCCTTTATTCTGCAGAGGGGGAGGGGCAGTGAGGTAGGGTAATAAACACACACACACACACACACACAGAGAGATATGGTTTGTTTTCAGACAGCTTTCTGATCCATCGAGCAAAGGCCTGTAAATACTGAAAGTATAAGTCTGAAAACGCTGCAAATACAGAGAACAGAATTAAAAGTCTGGTAAAATCTACATCACACACATTATCATTTCATTACCTTCATTTATTATCTCGTGACTTCATTCAGCTGTGCACAAACAACTGTCAAAGCTCTATACAAATATATAAACTAAAATAAAATAACAGGAGCTAGAAACACTCAGCAGATCATTAGATAAAGAAGCAGAACTCATACACTGAGTAAGTTTACTTAAATATCTGCAGAAATGTATTTTTTCTGGTTTTCCCTTAATGAGAGCGAGTATCCTGATATTAGTGAGGATTGGTGTGTAAGTAGTTTTTGTGTGAATAATGAATGTTACTCAGAATAAAAGTGATGATGGAGAGTAAGTTAAACACATTGGTCAGACGAGTAACTAACCCAGTGTTTCCCAATCGAGGTTCTGTCTGATGAGAGCAGGGGTGCGTGTAAAAATCCTTCAAACATTTTCTAAAATGATCAAATGTGTAGAAAACATTTAATATAGATGAGAAATATCTGATGTCTGAAATAATAACACAGACACAGAAATAATAACACAGACACACACACACACACACACACACACACACACAACAACAACAACAACAATAATAATAAACTAGACCAGTACATTTACATTTGTTTTCATTTATTTCACAAACAAATATTCTACTCATATATGTACACATTCAAACATCATGCTTTTCTAACAGTGTGTTTACACAAACGAAATAACGCCACACAGTAACACAAACACATCCCCATATTAACCATTGATACGCTTTTCAGACGTATCAATGGTTAATATGGGGGGACTACTCCCCCACACACCCCTCTCCACCACTGCCCAGACACACAGGAGCTAGACTGACTCACTGATACAATCAATAGGGTTACCCCCCCCCCCCCCCCCACCCCACCCCGGTCATAAATTAGGTCACTTACAGAAATGTCGGCCTGAGAAGCACAAAGGGCTATAAATCAGCACACACTACTTTGATTGACAGTTTGACAGAAAGTGTGTGTTACTCTTGTTGGAACAAAGTTACTGGTGTGACTCTAATTCTCTTTATTTTTAATGGTCTAGTAAAAGGGCAGTCTGTGCTCCGGCTCCCTATAGTGGCCTGTGTGAATCACTGCCTCTTGTCAAATTTTTATAAAATATTATTATCTATTAATTTATTAATATCTGTGTGTGTGTGTGTGTGTGTGTGTGTGTGTGTGTGTGTGTGTGTGTGTGTGTGTGTAGGACTACACAGTGTCTTTGTGTGTTAACAGGAGCTCAGCTATTCTCTCTGAATAAAGAGAAACTTCGCGCTGTCATTCCTGAAGAAGGAGCGAGGGTGTACAGCCAAGTTGCCGTACAGAAGGCACTGCTGGAGGTAAACACACACATACGCACACACACACACACACACACACACACACACACACACACACACACACCCCAACACACATGTAGTTTATATATACACATTGATGTACATAGTATGGTGTAATAAAAAAACAAACCATAACATTTATATAATGCCTTTATACACACACACACACACACACACACACACGTCTGTCTGATATATTACAGACTATTCCTCGCACACTTACACAAATCAACTGCCATTTTATGGTAAAGCTGCCTAAATGTAAATGTTCAATCTTTGACTGTACATTCATAAATTATAATAACTTGTGTGGCATTCTCTGTTATTTTAAATATCTGTGTGTGTGTGTGTGTGTGTGTGTGTGTGTGTGTGTGTGTGTGTGTGTGTGTGTGTGTGTGTGTTTCAACATCATTTTACAAAAACACTATTCAATGTTTCATCAAAGAGTCTGCATCTTTTGATCAAAGTTGCATGGCGCGAGACTGTTCAGTGCTTTATAGGTTAATAATAGTATTTTATAATCAGTGTGAGATTTCACTGGGAGACAATGCAGTGTGGATAAGATCGGGGTGATGTGTCGTATCTTCTGGTTCTAGTTAGGACTCTAGCAGCTGCATTCTGGACTAACTGGAGTTTGTTTATGCTCCTACTGGAACATCCAGACAGTAAGGCATTACAGTAATCTAATCTAGAGGTGACGAAAGCATGAACTAGTATTTCTGCATCATGTAGTGACAGACAACTCCAATACCGAAAAATTTGGGACAGTATGGAAATGCTAATAAAACAATGAGGGGTCATTTGTAAATGTACCTTGACTTGTATTTAAACAAAAAACATAAAGACGAGGTATTTGATGTTTTACCTAATCAACTGCAAATTTTCTCGAAGATGAACATTCATTTTGAAATTGATGCTGCAACATGTTCCAAAAAAGTTGGGACAGGGGTCATTTAGGATTAATAGCGATGTGACGAGTTGAAAGAAGAAGGTCATGTGAAACAGGTGAGGTCTAATTATCGTCTAATCATATATATAAGGAGCCTTCAAAAAAGGCAGAGTCCTTCAAGAGTAAGGATGGGTCGAGGCTCGCCAATCTGCCAACAGAGATGTCAGCAAATAATCCAACACTTTGAGAAGAACATTCCCCAAAGACAAATCTGTAGGATTTTGGTCATTTCACCTTCTACAGTGCACAATATAATTAAAAGATTCAAGGAATCCGGTCAAATCTCGGTGCGTAAAGGGCGAGGTATAAAACCACTTCTGAACCACTTCTAGCAGTTATTAAACCCTTGATTAAAAAACCTGATCTTGACCCGTCTCAACTGTCCAGCTATAGACCAATATCAAATCTCCCCTACATCTCTAAGATTTTAGAAAAGGTTGTAACAAAGCAGTTATGCTCGTACTTAGATAGGAATAACATTCATGAAATGTATCAGTCAGGATTTAGACCTCATCATAGCACAGAGACAGCGTTAGTTAAAGTAGTAAATGACCTTCTACTGACCTACGATCAGGGTTGTGTCTCGCTGCTTGTGTTACTCGACCTTAGTGCAGCTTTTGATACTATAGATCACACTATTCTCCTTGATAGATTAGAAAATGTTGTTGGTATTAAGGGAACAGTCCTCTCCTGCCTCAGGTCTTATCTGACCGATCGTTATCAGTTCGTAGATGTAAATGGTGAATTCTCCATGCGTACTGAGGTTACTTTTGGAGTTCCACAGGGTTCTGTTTTAGGCCCACTGCTCTTTACTTTATATATGCTACCCCTAGGTCAAATTATTTGTAAACATGGAATTAGCTTCCACTGTTATGCTGATGATACACAGCTATATGTTTCAGCGAAGCCAGAGGACAGACAGAAGCTTAGTAAAGTTGAGGATTGTGTAAAGGACATTAGACATTGGATGTTAACTAACTTCCTTCTACTTAATTCTGATAAAACAGAAATACTTTTATTAGGCCCACGTGTAGCTAGGAGTAATATTTCTGATCACATGGTTACTCTGGATGGTCTTTCTGTTTCATCATGTACAGCAGTTAAAGACCTTGGAGTAATTATTGACTCCAGCCTATCATCTGACGCTCATGTAGATAATATTACTAGGATAGCCTTCTTTCATCTCAGAAATATTTCTAAAATAAGAGACATATTGTCACTACATGATGCGGAAATACTAGTTCATGCATTCGTCACCTCTAGATTAGATTACTGTAATGCCGTACTGTCTGGATGTTCCAGTAGGAATATAAATAAGCTCCAATTAGTCCAGAATGCAGCTGCTAGAGTCCTAACTAGAACTAGAAGATACGACCATATCACACCGATATTATCAATACTGCATTGGCTCCCAGTAAAATCTCGCATTAACTATAAAATACTTTTATTAACCTATAAAGCACTAAATGGTCTCGCGCCACAATATCTAAGCGACCTTTTGGTTTTATATGATCCGCCACGCCTACTTAGATCAAAAGATGCAGGCTATCTGACGGTACCTCGAATAGTGAAGGTTACAGCAGGGGGGAGAGCTTTCTCTTATAGAGCCCCACAGTTATGGAACAGTCTTCCTATTAGTGTTCGGGACTCAGACACAGTCTCAGTGTTTAAGTCTAGGCTTAAAACGTATTTGTTTACTCAACCTACCCTGACTAGATTCTGTTCTACTACTTCGCAGTCATAATGATCTTTTTTCTCCCTCTCTCCTTTCGCCGAGCCCCACACGAATTTATGGAGATACTAGAGATCCAGATCCTTTCTGCCTCTGGATGGAGCTCAAATCTTCTCTAATTCCAGACTGCTGGGACTACGACTGCTCCTAACGCCATACAGACTTCATATGAATCCATAATGAACTTTTTCACACTAACTGTTGTTACCCAGATGAGGATGGGTTCCCTTCTGAGTCGGGTTCCTCTCAAGGTTTCTTCCTCTTAAAACATCTTAGGGAGTTTTTCCTTGCCACCGTCGCCACTCAGTGGCTTGCTCAGTTGAGATAAATTAACACCTTTAATATCTGCATAACATGTTGATATTTCTTTAAAGCTGCTTTGAGACAATGTCTATTATAAAAAGCGCTATACAAATAAAATTGAATTGAATTGAATTGAATTGAATTAAATGCCTGATTTGTTCCTGATTAGTTTATGATGAAGTAAATGCTGAGCGGTTCATTACAAAGTAAAAGGCTAGAGGTGTAATGTAACTTATTGTTAAAGCATTACTACAGATGTTATGATGTACAGTATCTGTAATATAGATGTAAAGTGTTACTATCAAAGTGGTAATTCATCTTTGTTTATATCTCTCTTGTAAGCTACAGTGCAGTTATAGACATAGAATTTGACACTTTGCCAGTCTCTATCTTTAAGATATAAAGACTCAGATCTAATGCAGTTTTCACAGACCAACTTCCCTGGGACACGACATGACATGATGAAGGTCTTCATACGTCTCTCCACTGCATGGACCTCATTTCCTTCCCGAGCCTTCCTCTTTTTCAGAGTAGATGTTTTACCTAAATGTAAGAATAAACATTAGTTACATAGCAAACACACACCCTTACACCCGACAGAAATTATTGTCTGGCAACTTACAGACTGGAACTTAGATTTCACGTCTCAAGAATGAAAACTCTGACTGCAGTTTGTGCATATGTACCAAATAGAAGATGCAGTAGGGAACCTACTGAGTCCCAGGGGATGCTTATGTTGGAAATTATGGAGAGGTGTGATTGAAAGGCAGGATTAAAAGTGCCAGCAAACTACACAATTCTGATATTTATGATCCAGAAAAGGTGTAGACTGTGATGGCTGCTGTTTCTCCTGGCCATTGCTCTCAGCAGTGTCCCCCTCCATAATCTGCATATTTAATAGACATTTAGAAAATCTAAAAGAGGAATATGCAACAGAAAGCAAATATGCTGTTCAATACGACAAAAACAATAATTATTTATTAATTAAGTTTATTATTTCAGGGTTAGAAATGGGACACTTTGGAAGACTTTGGGATAATTATGATGCATTCAGAATGAATTCACAGTAATAACACAGTTCAGGTTTAAGTGACCTATGGGAACACTGTTCTAAATTCACATATCTATTCAGCTATCACAAGACTCCCTCACACACACCTGAATAAAACATGCTTTGTGGGGACTCCGTATAGTAACTATTAACAGACAAGATTATGTAACAGAAAGCAAACATGCTTTTCAATACAACAAAAACAATAATTATTTCACTATAGGAATTAAGTTTATTATTTCAGGGTTAGATATGGGATACTTTGGAAGACTTTGGGATAATTACGGTCCATTCAGACACACACACGTTTTGTAGTTCATGCTTAAACGTGGCAGTAAAATACCTGAAGCAGATCAGATGAACAATAATGTCTAATTTTATTGTTAATGCACAAGCACAAAATTAGTTGTGCAACAAAAATGAATTGCGACACTGCCGGATAAGACAATGTTTATTTTTGAATAATTTTTAAATTGTGAAAACAGAGAGGGAGATACCCTGCATACCTTGCTACGCCAAGGCCAGTCTCCTCCTCTGTAATTGTAGGCAATTTCATCACCTTCTTTAAAGTCTGTTAAAGCAAACAGACCAAGATGTGGGCTTCCATCCACTTCAGTCTTCTGCATTCTGCCATTTGGGTGCTTGTGGTCATCATTAACCAGCCTACCAAAAGATCCGTCTTCTTTTGCAGCATCAATACTCAATACACAACGAGAGAAAGAGAGAAGTATTCAGTGACCGAATATTCCACATCAAATTCTACAAATATGATAGCTCTGCACAGAGTTTTTATTGTTAACGGTCAGATGTAAATGTTTAAGTGGACAAATACTTTACAACTGCAATTTTCAAGTACAATGAAAGTACACTTTGAAGAAAAACTATGCAGACATTGTCATTTTTTATGCAGGTTAATTCTATGGATCATTTAATTAGTGGTGCTTCAAAAGCACTACTTTTGTTATTCGGCATACTAATTATAATTATTAGTGGTGCTTGAAAAGCACTACTATTGTTCCCTTGCATACTTATTATTATTATTATTATAATTATTATTATTATAATTATTATTACTCTCCGGCCGGCGCTCAGAAGTATTGGGACCCCGCACGGCCAGCTCTCAAAAGTACTGGCGCCCTTGGCAGTCGGCTCTAAAATGTATTGGCGCACTACACGGCCGGCTCTAACAATGCTGGTGCCATATCTTTTCAGCTCTGGAAAGTATTGGCAACCTACGCTGTCGGCTCTGGAAAGTATTGGCGCCCTACGCTGTCGGCTCTCGAAAGTATTGGCACCCGTCCCTGTTTCGCCAACGCAAGCACAACTCACATTTTCTTCAGGAAATGTACCGTTCCAGTTATTATTATTCTTCTTCCACTTTTTTTTCCGCACGTAACTAGTCCTGCACCGTTTGTCAGAGATCGATGGGCGAGGTGTTGAATCGATCGGCGAGGTGTTGAATCGATCGACTATATTGAGGAGATGTCTGCTATGACTTTTATAAGCGATCGGAATGCCGGGATTCCCACTACGGAAGGTCAAATTCTGAAAATTTCCCATAGACTTGCATTGAGTTATGAAAGTATTGGCCCTCTAAGGAGAAAGCTCTAAAAGTTTTGCCTCCGTAAACGTTTGGCTCTAAAATGTATTGGCACACGATCTGTTCGGCTCTCAGAAGTATTGGCACCCTATCTGGCCGGCGCTCAAAAGTATTGGCACCCCGCACGGCCAGCTCTCAAAAGTACTGGCGCCCTTGATGGCTGGCTCTAAAAAGTATTGGCGCACTACACGGCTGGCTCTAATAATGCTGGCACCCCATCTGTCTGGCTCTTGAAAGTATTGGAGCCCTACACTGTCGGCTCTCAAAAGTATTGCCGCCCTTAGCGTCCGGCACTTGAAAGTATTGGCACCCTACGCTTTCGCCTCTCAAATATATTGGAGCCCGATGCGTCCAGCTCTCGAAAGTATTGGTGCCCTACGAGTCCGGCATTCAAAAGTATTTGCGCCCTATTTGTCCAGCTTTAAAAGTATTGGCACCCTACACGGCCAGTATAGTGCTAACACATGCTAGCAACATGCCAGCGTGATGCTAAAACATGCTAGCATGATGCTAAAACGTGCTAGAATGATGCTAAAACATGCTAGCATGATGCTAAAACGTGCTAGAATGATGCTAAAACGTGCTAGCATGATGCTAAAATGTGCAAAAACATGCTAACATTATGCAAAAACATGCTAGCATGATGCCCAACACATGCTAGCTTGATGCTAACACATGCTAGCTTGATGCTAAAACATGCAAGCATCATGCTAAACCCCTCTAGCAACCTATCCATCCGGCTCTTGAAAGTATTGGCGCCCGATCCAAATTTTGCCAGTGCAAGCACCACTCACATTTTCTTCAGAAAATATACCGTTCTGGTTATTATTATAATAATTATTCTTTTTCTTCGGCGCGTAACTAGTCCGCGCTTTGTCGGAGATTGACGAGTGAGGTGTCCAATCGATCAGCTTATTGAGGAGATGTGTGCTATGACTTTTATAAGCGATCGGAATGTCGGAATTCCCGCTACGGAAGCTGAAAGTTTGAAAATTTCCCATAGACTTGCATTGAGTTTCGAAAGTATTGGCCATCTAAGGAGAAAGCTCTGAAAATTTTGCCTCTGTACACGTTCGGCTCTAAAATTTATTGGCACGCGATCTGTTCGGCTCTCAGAAGTATTGTCACCCTATCTGGCCAGCTCTCAAAAGTATTGGCACCCCGCACGGCCAGCTCTCAAAAGTACTGGCGCCCTTGAAGGTCGGCTCTAAAAAGTATTGGCGCACTACACAGCCGGCTCTAACATTGCTGGTGCCATATCGGTCCGGCTCTCGAAAGTATTGGCGCCCTATGCCGTCGGCTCTCGAAAGTATTGGCGCCTGTCCCTGTTTCGCCAACGCAAGCACCACTCACATTTTCTTCAGGAAATGTACCGGTCTAGTTATAATTCTTCTTCTTCTTCCCCTTTTTTTTCGGCGCGTAACTAGTCCCATGCCGTTTGTCAGAGATCGACGAGTGAGGCCTATTTAATATATTAACTTCATTTTATTAACTTATTGTACTTACTAATGTGCTAGATTGGTTAAGTGTGTGCTAACTCTGGCTAGTACAGTCCGCTAGCATAACATTTACTTTAATATTGTGATTCAATTATAAATAAAGTCTTAAAGCACGTAAATAAAATTACAAACTTATAAAGTGCAAAAATTATAATAATAACTTACCTTTCATTGTATTTGGTCTCGCTGCAGCAGTAGAATCACTCCTTAGGGCAATGGAAAGCAGCTGGTGCTATTAGCCTGTGACAGCCAGGGCAGATGGGAATTGTAGTTCTTTTCCTTTAGGTGATAAGGATACACAGGACAGTACGGTGTCACTAGATAGTGTGGATCCGTCCCTTGGTGATGAAGTTGCGGATGATAGCTCTCATATGGAGACGGAAGAGAATGTGTTCAAGGTGCCCCAGAGAAAGAGACGGAGAAATCGTCCTCATGCACAGGCTAAGAGGAAAGATGTTGCAGAGGAGCTGAATTCTGTGGAGGTAGAGAGTGAGAGTGAAGCCTCCGACTGCAGTATAACATGTAGTGTAAATCTAAGTGGCTTTTCGAGCCATGAATATAGCGTGGACGACATCAAGGCTTTTCTGAGAAAGACTAAACATGCTAGGAATGTGAGGATAGACGAGTTTTTCCCGGATGTGGAACAGTTTATTAAAAAAACACATGGGTTTATGGCAGAAGGGGGTTTCACTGATCAGGAGGGATACCATCTAAAGAAAATCCTTACAAAAGTCAATGTAATGTTAGACAATAATGATAGTGATAGTCAATCCTAGACATCATGTACGTAAATCTATTATTTTTCCTCTTATTTATGAGTGAGTTTCGAATTGCTTCGTTGAATTTAAGTGGAGCAAGGGAAAGAATTAAAAGATTTTTGTTATTTGAAACAGTGCAGCAAAAGAAAATTGATGTCACGTGAAGGCTATGCCATCACGTAGAAGGCTAGTCGAGTTAATGAATTCCTGTGACCTTGTGGACATTTGGAGAACTTTTCACCACATGCAAAAGCAGTATACCTGGGTGCACTCCTATAATAATATGCTCTCTATGACCAGATTGGATAAATTTGATGGCTTTAAACAGCAGTTAAGTGCTTTTAGAAGTTGTGTAATTATACCGGTAGGATTTACGGACCATTGTATGGTTCTGGCTACTGTGTATTTAAGTAAACTCAAGCATAAGAGTGCGTATTGGCATTTTAACACCAGTTTATTGCAAGACGTTCATTTTAGGGATGTGTTTAAATATTTTTGGAGTGATTTTAGAACCACAAAGGGTTCTTTTAAATCAGTGCAGCAGTGGTGGGATTTTGCCAAAACGCAAATTAAACAGCCGTGTCAACAGTATACCTCCAATGTCACGAGAGACACAACTCTACGCATGAAATCCTTGGAGGATGAAATAATGGCGCTTCAAGAGTTAATGAAAAACACAGGACGGCAGGTATGCATAGAAAATTTAAGAATAAAAAAGAATTTATTGACTAAATTGCTAGACGTTACCGCACAAGGAGCTCTGGTCAGGTCACGGTTTCAGACTGTAGAGTGTATGGATACACCGTCAAAATTCTTTTTTAATTTGGAAAAAAAGCATGGTCAAAATAAGATGATACATGGCCTGTTTTCTGATGATGGGACACTTTTAGTGGACCATAGAGAAATTCGAAAGAGAGCAGTCGGGTTCTACAAGGAACTGTACACGTGTGAAATCTCCGATGAGCAGGCCCATGATAACGTCTTCTTGAAGGATCTCCCTCAGGTGTCAAAGGAAACACATGCAGACCTCGGAGGGTCGTTGACCCTAGAGGAACTGCTACAAGCCCTCCAGGGTATGGAGAGTGGCAAGGCACCAGGGATCGATGGTCTACTGGCTGACTTTTATAAGTCTTTTTGGCCTGAAATGGGTACAGACCTACTGGAGGGACTGGGTGACAGTTTAGTCACGGGGCGGCTGCCACTCAGTTGTCGCAGAGCAGTTTTGACTCTGTTGCCCAAAAAAGGAGATCCACACGACATAAAATCATGGAGACCTGTTTCAGTTCTCTGTGTGGAATACCGACTGCTCTCTAAGGTATTGGCAAACTGACTTAGTAAAGTCATGGAAGAGGTGATCCATCCGGACCAGATCTACTGTGTGCTGGGTAGATTTATTCATGATAACATTTCGTTCATTAGGGATGTTGTAGAGGCCGGAAGGATTTTTAATTTGGAATGTGGTTTGGTTTTAATTGAACAGGAAAAGGCTTTCGACAAGGTTGAGCATACCTACTTATGGAACGTTTTGGCTCCTTTTGGTTTTAATTCGGACTTTATCGATAAAATAAGAGTTCTGTACCGTGACAGTGAAAGCATACTGAAGATTAATGGTGACTTGTGTGCTCCTTTTAAAGTTCATAGGGGAATAAGACAAGGATGCCCGCTATCAGGCATGTTGTATTCCCTTGCGATTGAACCTCTTTTAGCAAAACTGAGAACAGAACTGCAAGGTATAAGAATTCCAAAGTTTGAGGGTGTTTTTAAACTATCAACATACGCTGATGATGTGGCGATACTTGTTGGCAGCCAGAGGGATGTTGATACGACGTTGAAGATCACTGACGGTTTTAGAATTGTTTCTTCCGCCAAGGTAAACTGGAAGAAAAGCATGGCGTTTTTAATCGGGACCGCTTACTATGGTGCAGAGGTGGTTTTAAGTATTTGGGGGTGTTTTTAGGAGACGAAGGGTTTATGGGGAAAAACTTCGAAGGGACTGTCGAGAAGGTAAAGGGTCGGTTGGAGAAGTGGAATTTTTTAGTTAAAAAAGTGTCCTTTAGGGGGCGGGTACTTATAATTAACAACCTGGTAGCATCATCCCTCTGGCATAGGCTTGCGTGCATCGATCCTCCAATACATGTTTTATCTGAAATCCAGTCAATTTTAGTTAATTTTTTCTGGGACAATCTACACTGGGTTCCACAGAGTGTTCTGTTTCTCCCCAAGGATGAAGGGGGACATGGACTGGTGCACCTGCAGAGCAGGACTGCAGCCTTTCGGTTACAGTTTGTGCAAAGGCTGCTACATGGACCTGTAAATGCAAACTGGAAGGCTGTAGCATGTGCCATTTTACGGACACTTGAAGGGCTGGATTTAAATAAACCTCTTTTCTGGATGGACCCGAAAAAGATGGACATCAGGAAACTTCCTGTTTTTTACCGTAATATTTTTAAAGTGTGGGGACTTTTAACAGTGCAGAGAGTACAATGCTCAAGATCTCTCTACTGGCTGCTGCAGGAGCCAATCATAAATGGTTCCATTTTAGATGTATCTCAGAGAAAGCCGTTTCCTGCACTTACAGAGGGGTTCCGCAGGGCTGGAGTCGTCACTCTAGGTGACCTACTGACCTTAGCAGGACCGGGTTTTGGGAACGCGGTGGCAGTTGCTGGGCACATAAAGATGAGGTCAGTCCGTGTAGTCACGCAGTTCCTTGTGGAATGGAGGTCCCTGTTGACTGAAGAGGTCTTTAAAATGCTGGAGGAATATTCCGGAGGGCTAATTAGTCCCAATGACCAAGATTCTTTACCGGATTTTAGTGTCTCGGCGAATGTACGTGAGTGCTCAGGTGTGTTTTTTAAATCTGAAAAACTAAGTTTTGTGGGTCCCAAGGTACCATCTGGGAAAGAACTGTATAAAATGTGTGTACTATCTCTAAATAAACAGTTTCTGGACAAAAGAGTCGACACACCTTGGCGGTCTGTTCTACAAATAAAGGAACATGTAAAGCCACAATGGAGAGCCTTGTACAAGTCACCATTAACAAAAAAGTGTGGGGATTTACAGTGGAGGATTTTACACGGTGCAGTGGCTGTTAATTCTTTTATCTGTGTTTTAAACCCTGATGTGAGTTATGAATGTCCTTTCTGTGCCGTGAGAGAATCTGTGTTTCACATGTTTATGCACTGTGTGAGATTGAAGCCTCTTTTTACTGTTTTACAGAGACTGCTTGGCCATTTTAATGAGAGTTTTACAATCGAAACTTTTATTTTTGGTTTTAAATACTCTCAAAAAAAAGGTTTAAGTGTCAGTTGATAAATTTTATCATAGGGCATGCAAAGATGGCCATATATGTCAGCAGGAGAAACAGAATTGAATCAAATTCAGGGGACAGCGTTTTAGTGGTTTTTGCGATTCTCTTAAAATCTAGGATACTAATCGATTTTAAGTTTCACCAAGAGATGAAAGACCTTGTAGCATTTGAAAATATCTGGTGTCTGGAAGGGGCATTATGTGTGGTTTTAGAAGAAAAAGTGAGATTTCTTCAACTTTTAGAAGACTGTATACATACTGGTTGATACTTGGTTGCTTATTTTATATTCTTCACTCCTTTGGGGGTTTTGAAGGCAACTGGAAGGAGAAGTATTTTAATTATCTATTTATTTATCTTTTTATATATATATTTATATGTATATAAATTTAATTGACTTATTTTCTCTTAAGGTCATTTGCAATGACTCTGAGGGACTGAAATAGGTCGATGTAGCTTTTAAAAGCTTGTAAATAAAAGGCCTTTGAAATTCAATTCAATTCTCTCTCTCTCTCTCTCTCTCTCTCTCTCTCTCTCTCTCTCTCTCTCTCTACCATTGTGGAATTGTGTATAGACAACATTGTATTTAAAAAAACAAAACAAAATTGTCCTGTGTATTTGTAAATATGTTCTATCTAGCTTGTATTTGTAAATGTTTTAAAATCTTACTCCTTATTTGGAATACATTTTCAATAACTTACTATAACACACTCTGCATATATTATTTAGATAGTTATTTTAATTTTGACAAACTGTTAATTTCACATTCTTCTTTAACAGTTAATTTTACACACTGAAAGAGTATCGGAATAGTAAATGTTGACAATGCCGCTTTTAAAAAATTACATAGATACAATATGTAACAGATAATATAATAAATATTTGAACCGATGTTTTTACGTTAGGTTCGTCCGACCCTCCTCCTGGATTTTCCTCGCTTTCTATTGCCTACTTAGCGCTCTACACTTATGTGTGACTGGCCCCCGTGTGGCAGGTGAGAATTCTACCACTGAACCACCAATGTTAAAAATCCATGGACTTCGCAGAGTGTGATTTAAAGCTGAGTACTGTGCTGCCTCAGCAATTTGGTTTAAAATTCTAAAGGAGAATCTCTTCCATATTTCAGCAGCATGGAGTTTGTTCATTACCCTAGTTTTGGGCGGAATTGATAAGGCTTGTGAAGTGCTTTGGGTGAAGGCTCAAGCAACATAAACGTCTCCAAAACTCAGTTGTGCATGATAAAGCTTGTAATGTTCTTTTGGTGAAGGCTTAACTTTCAAAATTCACTTGGGCATTGGCCGGGAATTGAACCCGGCCCTCCCGCATGGCAGGCGAGAATTCTACTACTGAAGTATTGTGCTGCTTCAGCAATTTGGTTTCAGATTTGAAAAGGAGAATCCTAAGTCTCTTCCTTATTTCAGCAGCAGTCACACACTATATTTCCAGATACTGTATAATATTATAATATCTCCTCTCTGCTCAACACGCATGTAATACAGTCTACATACCGTAGAGCAGTGTTTTTCAACCACTGTGCCGTGGCACACTAGTGTGTCGTGAGAGATCGTCAGGCGTGCCGTGAGAAATTGTCCAATTTCACTTAGTCTTAAAATTCTTTTTTATTAAAATTTATTCATTATTATCTGCAAATAATAAGCCATAGTTGAGTGTCTGTGCTGTAATATAGTGACTGGCAGAGTAATGTAATATTCGTCCGGGTGGCAGCAGGTAATTGCCTCCTACCTTCTTAGAGACAAGAGAATTAGTGACGCATGCGACAGGTCGTGGTGGCAGTGATGGAGAAGTTTTTAAAAAGGAAAAATGCAAACTCCGAACTGGGCCCTGGACAAGACTGTGACCCAGGTGAAGGGCCTAGTATGAGTGGTGGTAAAAAGAAAGCAAAGACGGTGAGCTCGAGGCAATACAGCAAAAGTTATCTTTCGTTAGGATTTACTTTCACCAGCGATGAGATGACCCCGACTCCATTATGCTTGGTGTGTGGCGAGAAGCAGTCCAATAGAGCCATAGTGCCAAGCAAGCTTAAACGCTATCTCCAAGCGAAACACCCGTCGCTTCAAAACAAGCCGATGGACTATTTTGTTTGCCTGCGTGAAAACACCGAAACAGGCAACATTAATGAGAAAAACCACAAAGGTAAATTACAAAGCCCTCAAAGCTAGTTGCTGAACTTGTAGCTAAATGAAAAAAGTCCCACACTGTGGCAGAGACGTTAATACTACCTGCCTGCAAAGACACTGTCAACGAGATGCTCGGCCCTGACGCGGTTAAAGACATATCTAAACTCCCGCTCTCAGATAACACAATTGCCAGACGTATTGATGACATGTCTACAGACATCGAAAGCCATGTTTTGGAAAAGATACGCATCAGTAGGAAATTTGCGTTGCAACTTGATGAGTCTACGGATATTCTCAGCTCTTGGCCAATGTGCGTTTTGTGGATGGAGATGCCATTAGAGAAAACTTCCTATTTTGTAAGGCACTGCCAGAAAAAACAACAAGAAAGGAATTTTTTTGGGTCAAATTGGAATATCTTGACCAGGGAGGACTTAAGTGGGAAAATTGCACAAGTGTTTGCACTGATGGAGCTGCAGCCATGGTCGGGCACACCTAAGGCTTCGTTAGCAGAGTGAAGGAAAGAAACCCAGATCTTATTGTTACACACTGTTTTCTGCACCGTGAGGCCTTCGTTGCAAAGACTTTACCAGCAGAACTAGTTCCTGTGGTGGATGATGTTGTGCGCATAGGGAACTTTGTAAAGACACGACCTTTGAAAAGGTATATTTACATCTTTGTGTGAGGAAATGTGAGCGGAGCATAAAGCCTTATTGCTCCATGCGGAAGTCCGATGGTTGTAGCGTGACAAGTTGCTGGCCCGTGTGTATGAGCTGCGGGAGGAACTTAAAGTGTTTCTGACAAACGAGAGGTCTGATTACTCAAATCTGTTTGCAAGTGATGAGTGGTGTGCAAAGCTGGCATACCTGGCAGATATATTTCATCATCTGAATGAACCGAACACACGGATGCAAGGCCGAAATGAGATAAAATAAATGGATTCCATTTAAAGGTGCACCTCTGGCAACAACATGTGCAAAGTGCCAATCTTGAGATGTTCCCACTCACAGAGGAACGGCAAGATCACCCTGCTGCACTGTGCGAGGTAATAGGTAAACATCTGAAAACTCTTGAGGAGAAGTTGTCATTTTATTTCTCTTCAGCCTCCACTGAATGCCTTGACTGCTGTTGGAAAGGACATGACTTTACAGGAGCAGGAGGAACTAACTGAACTGAAACAAGATCGTGGTTTAAAGCTAAGATTTGCTGAACTTCCTTTGGACAGTTTTTGGTTGACTGCTGCCAAGGAATTCCCCATTCCGGCCAACAAAGTTTTGACATTGCTCCCATTTTCCACAACATATGTGTGTGAGCTGAGCTTTTCAAGCCTAACTGCTATAAAAGCTAAAAACAGAGAGAGACTGAAAGCTGGTGAAGAAGAGCTTCGTGTATGCCTTTCTTCAATTCCTGCCAGGATATCAGCTTTGTGTTCATCTAAACAGGCCCAGGTTTCACACTGAGTGAGTATAAATAAATTGAGAAACTATATTGTAATTATATATACTGTATTAGGCTACAGAGTGCCATTCTGTAACATTTTTGGTTGGTGGTGTGCCACAAGATTTTTCCAATGTAAAAAATGTGCCATGGCTCAAAAAAGATTGAAAAACACTGCGTTACACTACACAATTTAAGAAGCTACACTTACTTCTGCTTCCATTTTAACACTTTTCAGTTTTGGAGCAACAACAACAGCAACAACAACAACAACAAAAAAGTGTTGGAACAAAATAAATCTTATTTTCCATTCCAGGTTGCAGTATTCTCGGGTGCAATGCAACACTGTTCCACACACAAATAACTTTTTTGAATGGTTAAATGACTAAAATCAGAAAGCGCCACCAGCATATCTGACAAAGATGACTCATGAACCAATTCTTTAATCGCTAGCTGAAAACAACGTATTGAATTTACACAAACGTCAAATAACAAATACAACATTCTACTTTCTCATGAATATGGTATAGTGCATTGCTTAATCAGCAGTTTTTCTTATAAGGACAAGATATTTAAATTGAATGAATTTAATGAAACCACACATCAAGCTGTCTTTTCTAACAGAGCATTAAATTTAGCATTAGCTCCCAGTTCCAGAAAGTTCTAGCCAGACATTCAGGGGGAAAGAATCAGAACAAAATGTAAAATAAAAAAAGTAGTGAAAGATGAAAGTGAAGGAATAAAATGTAAGGAATAAAATGTTCTCTAAACTGATCCTCCAACCCCCAGTAGTTAACCACACCTAGAACGTCTTACATTTAGACAGATTTTTTTTTAAAGTCTTTAATTTATTTATTCATTTTCATATGGTTCATTTACATGTGATTCATTTACGTATGATTCATTTTCATGAGATTCATATTCAAGTGATACATTTTCATGTGATTCATTTACGTTGATTCATTTTCATGAGATTCATGAAAATTCTTTTTTTTTAAGTGGCAGAATTTGTTTTTAACACAATATATAGATTTAAAAAATTATATAATTTCTTTTCCGTTTTTTTATACAGCTGATATTTTCTCATAGAATGTTAAATACATATAGAGAAATATATGCAGAATGAAGGACAAGGTTTTGTGCCTGTGCCACCTCCCACACCAATGAGTGTTGGATTGAGTCATCCCCTAACCTAACCCTGCCTGAGCCTTTTTATTAAAAGGTGTTTAATTTAGTTTGATGTGGTTTAGTTTGTTAGAATGTGAATTTATCTGTTATATGTAGGCTAGCTAACTGCCTAGTTAACTAACGTTAGTCAGCTGAGAAGAAATATATCAGACTTTTTCCTCATCCCCTGCCTGTCCAAACCCTGCCTCCTCTACATCAGATGCCCACGATGTTGAGACCAACTCGACCAGTGAAAGTTCTCAAGTGACATTTGAGTCATCCCAGTCCGTTTCAATCGGTGTGCAATCTTTTATAGATGATGACAGCCAAGCGCAGCGAGTTGAGTCTTCTCCCGTCCCTGCGGCTCTCATCCCGACAAGACAGTTTAAATCAGCTTGCCTACAAGAGTTCGCCTGGTTACGTTATGACAAAGGGAAAATGTACTGCACCTTTTGTGCTAAAGCAGGACAAGATATTGCTGGTAAAACAGAGTTCATTACCAGTTCGAGTCATTTTAAAAAAGAAACCGTAAAGAAGCATGGAGACAGTACAAAACATGAGAACGCCAGGGATTGTGTCATTGCTAGGTCTGCCCCTCGTGCCACCCCAATCGTGAAAGCAGTGCAACGTGCTAGTGATAAAGTCACTGAAAAAGAGATGAGGGAATTGAAAATAAAATTCAATGCAGCCTACATGACTCTGAGCCTGAATAAGCAGGAAATTAATAAAAAAGTGAAAAAAAGAAACAAATGACTGCACATTTAAGTATTTACGTTAATATATGATTCAAGATGGGGGCATCACTGCCAATGTTGAATGAATGGATGAATGAATGCCTTTTATTGTCACTATACACATGTACAATGAAATTAAGAGCCACTCCTTTTTGTTCCGTGCAAACGTACATTCAATAAACAAGAAGAATAAACAGATAAATAAACAGATAAATAAACAAGATAAATAAACAAGATAAATAAACAAGATAAACAAGATATTGGGGCGGATGGGGGAGGTACTATGAAATGCACAATTTTGAGACACTATATACATATGCTGTGAACTCAGTACATGTATGTGTTTATAATGGTAATAGCTTTCGGGAAGAAACTATTCTTAAATCTATTAGTCCTTGTTTTGATGCACCTGTAACGTCTCCCTGAGGGCAACAGATTGAACAGATCAAAGCCAGGGTGAGAACTGTCCTTAATGATGGTTTTTCCTCTGCTGAGGCAACGGGAAGTGTAAATATCCATCAGGGAGGGGAGAGGGCAGCCAATGACCTTCTGTGCTGCTCTTACTACTCTCTGAAGCCTCTCCCTGTCTGCTGCGGTGCAGCTACCGTACCACACCGTGATACAGTATGTCACTGCCACTGTTGGGCCCTTGAGCAAGGCCCTTAACCCTCTCTACTCCAGGGGTGCTGTATCATGGCTGACCCTGTGCTCTGACCCCAACTTCCTAACAACCTGGGATATGCAAAGAAAAGAATTTCACTGTGCTGTAATGTATATGTGATCAATAAAGACTCATTATTATTATTATTATATGACGTACTGAACATCGCACATATTGTGTATGTAAAGAATACATTGTGTAAACTATGGGAGGCAGAGTAAACAAAGGCAGACAGTACAGAAGGGAAAGAAAAGGCAGTGTGAGGTAGCCATTTAACAATGATATCATCATATGTCATATGACATCACTATTTTGGCTCCTGAAAATTTGAAAATTTGATTTGGCACATAAATATTTTGGGTTTAGGAACCAATGGCTCCAAGATCTTTTTTTGCCTGGAGCCCTGGAATATGTTTAATAAAATAAATAAATGAAATTTTTTAATGGGATCCAGAGAGGAAAGGAGCTCTACTAAACCTCAAACAACAACGATGACCAAACCCTGAAAGGAGTAAGTACAAGCCTTTTCTACGTAAAGTCTACAAAGAGTGTGGCCACTGAAAACAAAGAAGAGAAAAGGATATATACAACTTTGCAAAGAAAGTTTTCCTGTTCTCCTGTTGGGATGTTCTTCCTCCATTTTATGCCAGTAGCTCACCCAGACCTCAAAATTGCAGTCCTGTGAAGAATGACAAGGCGTATTTTATGCACGTTCCAAGATGTCCATCAAAGGAATGATTCCTTGATTCATCCACCAGATGGCATCACTTCTACATTTTTCCCTATACATACACAGGTATGTGTTTTGTTTCTGATTTGGTGTTGTGTTGATTGAATAATTTCCTTGACTGTTTCTCCTTTCTGAATTCTATTTCATCTTAAAGGATTTTCTGCCCCTATTCATTCTTCCCCTTTGCACAGGCTGTTCCATCTTTCTTCCTTTTTAAAGTGAACTTACTTTAACAATATGTCTGTAGTATTGCACAACAGATTTGAAGTCTTGGCTGAGTCTGGACTGATAAGGGAACCTGCAAATGTAAGTGAAAACCAAATTCAAGGTGTCTCAAATCAAAAACTGCTGTAGATTTAACACTGACAAAATATTTCAAATTTTTACAGGCTCTACATCATTCAGAAATTCTGGTGGCCACAACACCGGCTAATCCTTATCCACCAAGTGTGCTCAGACAGGTCACAAAATTCACATCTTTCATTAAACCTTCTCCAAACCAGTCAACACTGGAAAAGGTCAAACAAAACACAGCACAGTGGATGGACAATAATATAGAGATCTTAAAAGAACACTACGATGAAGTAATAGCAACCATTTTGTCTGAAATAAGGGAATTGGACATTCAGGTTTTCAACAGCGCAGTAACCTGGAGCAAAACAAGATATAGAAAGAAATTCACAGCGAGTTCAGCACAGACCCTGAAATCAATGTTAACAGAAATGCCAAAAAAGTCACTCACCCCATTGGCTGAATCCTTCAATGATCCTGAATCGTTTCCACCTCTTAAACCGAGTACGCAACCTGTTATGGGTTCCTATGCGGGGACCGTAAGGGAAAATAGGGGGTTCGGTAGAGAGGGGAAAGCCAGACTTTCATTTACCCCAACACAGGCTGGCCCTAAAGGAAAAAGGGGAGAAAGGAACTTAAAACAACATGCAGAACAAACAGTAGAAGTGCCTATGGTCACAGATTTAACTAAGGAACTACAAATAATAATGGAAGAGAAACCAGTTAGTTTACCATCAACCTCTACTCTACTGAGGGAGGACCTGGAGAGCAGGAAACAAACCAAGCAGCTTGAACCATACAGCAATGTAGTGTGTTAGGAAAGTGGTTTCAATGGTATGAAGTCCTGCTGGAGGAACTTGCATTCAGAGATGTTCCATCACATCTGTGGAATTGTGATGTATTTGGCCTACAAGATCAGTTTTACTCTACCCGTGTGGTTGGGGAGGTGGGTAAACCCTGTGTAGAGGTTACTGCTGGGGAGAAAGGAGAGACCACGACAGTCCTTCAGCATTCAATGCAGCGGGAACATTTAGGGTGTGCTGCTGTCAGTGCAACTCATTGTACCACGAGAGCTGTGGAGAAGATGTGCTTTCTATTAAATGAAATATATTTACGGTGTTGCTGCTATGGCACACTGAACACAATAGTGTCAATTTACTGTTAAAATTAAAATGGTTTCAGTTGAAATTACCTGTTATCTTTTTATATTGGTCCATTTTAACTGAACAGCCGGCCCAATTTGCCTGAACATTGTGTTGTGGCTCAAGAGGGTTCCTGCCGATACTCTAACCCTCATAATTTTAAAACAATTATACTTTTTCATATTTTTAAAAGAAATTTATATTGAAGAGGCCCATGCTAATTTATAAAAATATCATTAGAGATCATGATTTGATGAGATGATGAGACATGATAGCTTATTTGATGGTATTATAAATCATTTTCCAAAAAGTGGCCCATGTTAGCTGACTTCACCCTAGCCATATGGAAAAGTACCTCATGTACACAGTTAACTATGGTGGTGGATCTTTAATGTTTTGGGGCTGTTTTTCTGCCAGAGGACCTGGACATATTGTTAGGATACATGGCATCATGGACTCTACCAAATATCAACAGATATTAAATAAAAACCTGACTGCCTCTGCCAGAAAGATTCAAATGTGCCGTGGTTGGATCTTCCAGAAGGACAATGATCCAAAACATACATCAAAATCAACACACAATTGGTTTACTGACCACAAAATCAAGGTCCTGCCATGACCATCCGATGTGTTGATTCTTTCAAGTCATTTAACAGTAATGAGCAGCATTAAAAATATTAACATGGATATCTGAGTCTGATAATAAAATTAACTTCTACTTACAGTCAGATTTTGTAGTGTTTAGGACATTTAACACCCTTCTGTCCAAAAGAAACCAAAAGGGGGTACAAACTTTTACACTTCACTGTATTTGGTTGAAATTGCACTAATAGAACAACTGAATTACACTGTACTATTTTATAAAAAAAAAAAAAACATAGTATCTAATTTATTGTCACTATATACACTTTAAATACACTTTACCTGGCTGCTATCACTATAACTGCTATGATCATATTTGGTATAAGCTAATTTGCTGAATACTCAGTCATAGTGTGTTATGTTTACATTTACACCATATTTCCATTATTGCACTACCTGTTATATGTTAAAGATCTAACAGACCTGTGCGGACACATTTTTACTAATTATCTGTTAAAAAAAAAACATTCTTAGATTTCAGTGTTTGTTTGTGCTCACATAGTCCTATTGAACACAGCATACCACCATCTAACATACCATCTAACATGATATATATGGTTATATCTAGAGATATAGAGATAGCTCTTTAACATTTTACACTGGGTCAAAAAAAAGTCAAATCATTTATATTTATATATTTGCACTAGAGCTGCAACAACTAATCGATAAAATGGATAATAATCGATAATGAAAATTGTTGTAATGAATCTCATTATGGATTAGATGGTCTGCCTTACATTACACCCTGAGCAGGATGAAGTGGTTACTGATGATAAATAAATGAGCAAAGTTGACAAACTGCATCTGCTTTTTACTTGTATCTACTCTATGGGTCAATATCGTACACTCATATAATTGTCAGATTATTAGAAATCCATGGCTTCAATATGTCAAGGGGAAAATATTGTTAATATAAAATGATATCTAATTCCTTTAATGCAATTAGGTTGAGTACAAAGCCACCTACTAAGCCACTGCAGTGGAACTGCATGATAGAAGTAACAACTTCATTCATGTCATGTTCTGTGAAGAGATTACTACACACCTTTGTAAGATATATTCAGTTTCTTGTCTATTTCTGACATGGAACAGCCTTAATTTCTCAAAACAACAATAGACTGATGACTTTCTGAAGAAAGCTCTTTCTTTCTGGCCATTTTGTGTCTGTAATCAAACCCCCAAAAGCTGATGCTCCAGGTTCTCAAGTAGCCCAAAGAAGGCCACTTGTATGGCTTTCTTAAACAGCACAATGGTTTTCAGCTGTGCTAACATCATTGCACAAGGGTTTTCTAATGATGAATGAACTTTTTACCATGATAATGTCAGATTAGCTAACACAATGTGCCACAGGAACACAGGAGTTGCTGGTTGGTGAAAATGGGCCTTTCCATGCCTACGTAGATATTCCCTTAAAAATCCAGCTATAATAAAGACTGTATTTCTGATCAATGTTATTTTAAAAATTGTGATTTTCATTCAAAAGCAAGGCAATTTCTGAGTGACTCCAAACTTTTGAACTGTAGTGTTGCTAAAGTCATAAAGTTAATAGTAATTATCTCATGGTGGTGTTCTAGTTATAATATCAGTACAAGCCACTGTATAAGGTGTGCTACTGTAACAAAAGAGGCAGAACATTAGTTTGGTTTGGAAATTACCAGAGCGTTTGATCATTCTAGACAGCATGGCTCAGGTTAATTGTCAGTCATAAAATACAATAAGTGGAGAGAGGAAAAGTAAAAGGATATAATGGCTGCATGGTTAAATAATGCACTGATGGATTTTCTGTGCATTACAGTGTGTGTTTTTATGAAACATTGTAAGAAGCAGTAGAATAAGGTGGACTGAGAAATATAGAACATTACTTAATAGGCCTAATACTGAATATACAGAGAGTTTTATTTAGTGTACATACATTTTAAGAATTCATGCTGGTTTTATTTTCTAATTTATTTTATTTTTTATATTCTATGGTATGCTGGTATGGCAAGAAATAAATTATAAATGCTACTTACATTTTAATGGCGTTTTCTAACTCTGTGTGTGTGTTTTAACATAATCTGTTTACAGTGAATTCTATAAAAGATTGGGTATGAATGTGGATTTAAAAAATAAACAGCTTTAATCTCTATGATTACATGAACACAGTACACTAAGTAAAAATCTCTGCATACGGGTGGACCAAAAATGAGGAGATGGGAAGCAGGCTCAAAAATCACCTCTTTATTTTCCTTCACTATTTCTGTCTCATTTCAGAAATTTTATTTCACTATGCACATATCTAGACACACGACTGTCCTCTTCCTCTCATGTGTCTGTTTTATCCTGCTCATTGAAACACAGAACACCTGTTACAAAATCCTGCACAGGTGTAGATCCTTACCACTCACTTTTCCCTGGCTCCCAGTCTAGTCCCAGTCTTTTCCCAGTCTACCTCATTCCCCTGCTTATTATGATGTTTCATAAAAACACCATTTAATACAGATAAAATCCATCAGTCCATCATTTAACCACCAACCCATCATTTAACCATAGGTGTGAGGTGTTTCATGTATCTCTTCCTGTAAATCCCTTCACTTTTCCTTTCTTCACTTACTGTATTTCCAGTCTTTCCCAATTAACCTGAACCATGTTGTCTAGAATTACCAACCCATGTCTGAAAATGATTCAACTATAAACATATGTACATAACAGATTATTAACCCTTATGCTTAATGTTTACAGTAATTACATACACTTTGTTAGTGTTTAGTGGTATTGCCTGTTCATTGATTGAATTTCGAGTAGCCTTCCACAAGCTTCTCATGATTTGCTGTAATTTGTGCTCATTCCTCCAGACAGAACTGTTTTGAGGGCCTCATTGCTCAGACATGCTTTTTCACTTCAGTCCACAAATTTTCTTTGGGAGTCAGGTCAGGGTGTTTTTGATGGCCACTCGAGTAGATTTACTTTGTTGTCTTTAAGCCATTTTGTTACAACTTTGGAGGTATGCTTAGGAGCATTGCCTTGCTTTACATTTTATTTTTTCCCAATAACCTGTGTTCAATTTCCCTTACTCGCCCTACTAGGCCAAAACCAGTGTGCACTTGCAGCATGAGGAGACGAGTGTGTAGTAGGGTGTTGTTTTTTAAACTACTATATTTTCTATAGTTGCTATCTAAAATGACCTTTAATACAGAGGAGGTGGACTATGGGGAGGTGCAATACCAGTACCCTGATACTAACATAACATAGAGGTTCTCTTTTTTTTGGTGTACAGACAATGCTAATGTTTCCTCTTCGTTACTTGACAAAGTTATTATTTTAGCTGTCGAACACAGTATACTGGAGAAATGAAAGAATGAATATTGATGTTATTTTATTTCAACTCCAATATTTTCCAATATGTTTTTTCTAGTCCAGCCAACTTTTCTGATTTGTATGGAATTAATGAATTAATTTTATTATTGATATTATCATGTTTTTTTCATACATCTTGCAATGTGCTCTTGGACACATTAGTGATGGAACCTGGAGCCACTGGGTGTTTCGGGTCTTTAATCCTAAGACTCCCTGGACCTGGCCTGTGTCCAAATTGCTGATCACCCTCCAGAGCCTTCTTGAAGCTCTCTCAGCAGCCTCTGTGGTGTTCCTGATAGTTCTTTTCATTTGTTGTCCTGTGATGTTAAGATGCTTTAAGGTGTGGTAGAGAGACAGGCTGGAAAAGCCTCTCCAGCACACAACGGGATCCTCATAATAATAATAATAATAATAATAATAATAATAATAATAATAATAATAATAACAATAATAATAATAATAATAATAACAACTATCATAGCACTGGCACCCTATCCAGGGCTGTCCCCTGTCTTGTGCCCCAAGTCCCCTGGGATAGGCTCCAAGCTCCCCCACGACCCTGTGTAGGATACGCGGTACAGAAAATGGATGGCTGGATGGATGGATGTCCCAAATCAATGTCACTGCTACAGCAAAATCATAGAACTTTGGGGAAATTAAACTTATGGCAGAAAATTCTACTGAGCTTCGTGCCACTGCAACATTATTTTTTAAAAACTTATGGCTCAATACTAAACCTACCAAAAGTTTCTCACTCCCATTTTCTGTCTGCCAGATCATTTAATAAATAGGCTAAAAATCTACAACAGAAACAGAAAGCAAAGTTAAAACCAACAATTTATTTTCAAAGGTTATATAAACATCTCAAAATATATTGTACCTCTGTTAAACATTTCACAATAATCAGTAGGAATAAGTGGAACTAAATCTTATACAAACTGTACATGAACATGGTCAGAAAGATTCCAACAGGAATTTGAAATATGAACCTTCGATTAAAACTGGAGTACGTGAATGAGGGGTGTGCCGCTGTTAAGGTATAAAGTTAGCATGTTTCCATAACTCCATGCCTGACTAGCACCCCAGCCTCGGTGCACTTTGTCGATGCAGCCACCTCTTTCTCACACTGAGTGACAAACTGTTCGTAGAGGTAAAGGCCTTTCCAGCTTTCAATGACATGGTGCTGCTGTACTCTGCTGCCTTTAACTACACCAGTCATGGTATCCTGGGGAATGATCATCACACTTCCCGGAAGCTCCATGATGGATACGTGCCTGCATGTACTCGTGGGAAAGAATGTTGTGTTGAGTAAGGCGTTTACTGTGGAGAACACATTACAGAACATGTTTGAAAACAACACATTTTGGATGTCAGCTTTAGACCTCATTACTCTGAAATTCCACGAAATGCAAAAGTAGCAAGATTCAATATCAGTCCTTACAGGATTTCCATTTTTTTTCTGATTTTTGCAGCCATAAATGCGTGATCTCTGGCTTTTTTCATAATGTATGATGCAACTTACAAAGTTTATTGTTTTACTTTTTTTGTGGAAAACTACTTGAATTGGTGAAATTTGTAAGTGCATGACATAGTTTTGCACGGTCTTTCACAGTGATGTTTGTTGGGAATCAGAATCAGATTTATTGTCAAGTACAGTGGGTTTACATGTACAAGGAATTTGTCTTGGTGTACTGGTGCTTAACAATAACAGTACATACAAGAAATAATATAATATTAATAAGAAAGAGTTAGGAAGTTATGTTTTGGAAGGTTTAGGAAAATAAAAATAAAGACATTAACTGTACATTAGTACAGTATGTGTTGTACACAGCAGTCTGACATGTGTGTGTGTTATGTTGTGGATAAAAATGACATGAAATAAACATGAGGGAGACTTAGCATAAGTAAAAATGTAATTTTATAGGTAATTCACAGGATGGGTGGGTGCGTAGTCTGGAGGAGAGCGAGAGGGGGAAGAAAATGGGGTGCGTCCTGGGGACATGGGGAAATCAGCGAGGGGGAAGTGAACGGACCACTGAGAGTCAGGCAGACTGGTAGGAGAGAAGAGGGATGAAGGGTCGGGGCCTGGATCAGAGAAAACAACATCATCCTCGAACTGAAAGCTGGAGTGGGGTTCTGGGTCTGACTGTGTAGAGGCGTCAACACGCACGTTCATGGGGCAGATTCTGTATCGAAGAAGAGGGGGGAACCCCGGATCTCTAGTCCTAGGGGGGGTGCTGCGAAGATAGTTAAGTAGCATCATGATATCAGCAGTGAGATGCACAAGCTGGTAATGAGTGTCCAGATCCAGATCCAGATCCAGGTCCAGTAACGGAGAGAGAGGGGACTGACGACGGGCACCGGCACCTAGACATACAGAAGCGGTTTTAGTTAGAGGTGGATAAATTGGTAAAACACTTTAAAGATCTTTATGGGTTGTTAGTCGAAATAGTCGAAAGAAGTGTACGAGCTGAGGAGTGCTAAAACACACACACACACACACACCCTCGTACAGTCAAGGGCGGCAAGTAGACACAACATACACACACATGAATAACTTTAATAATATCTTATAGTAATAGAGAAATAGTATAAATATATATAAAATAAGAAATATAGTGCAAATATGAAAATAAATTATAAACGACAAATACAGGAAAATGTAAACTTACTCATGATTCAGATGGTGAAGATTCTCGTCTCGCATGGAAGGCCTTATTTTAAGAAAGAACCATGAGGAGCCAGTTATAAGGGTGGCTGGGTCAAACTGCCCCCCCCTCTCGAGATAACGATAAGACCAAGGTCCCTCCCGGTTGTTTAGTCGTCTTATCTACGTCATCTTATTTCCCTAGGTAATTGAGAATTCTGGTTTCTGACGCCCTAAGGTAAATGAGAATCCTGGTTTCTGACCACCTAAGGTAAATGAGAATCCTGGTTTCTGACGCCCTAGGTAACTGAAAAATTCTGGTTTCTGATCCTCTGAGTAACTAGAAACTCTGGGTTTTTATTTTCTGGGTTATTGGAAATGCCTGGGTTCTGATGTCATGGGTAAATTAAAACCCCTGGTTTCAATTCTATGTGTAAGTGAAATAGCCCTTTTCTGGAGCATAAGAGTAAGGCAAATGAGCTCTTTTTTAACCCTATTGGTAGTGAGATCATAGTCTTTTTGAAACCTATGGGTTATTTAGTGTGTAAATACAGTATAAATACTGGAGCTTAAGCTCAGGGTATTGGGGATCACTTTTGAGAATTCTCATCTGTGTGGATCTCGTGTGGTGGAATGGAACAATAAATCTGGACCCTTGCTTCTTCTCACTCACGGCTGGTGTATTTTTTCTATCTCCAACTGGTCTCAGAGGTAGATGTGAGTATTGGCTTCTAAGTTGAATTTTAAATGTTTTTGGGTAATAGGCTAAATATAGCCCTTCAAACAATGCCTTCTTTAAGTCAGGTGACACAAGCCTGCACAACTCAAACACAACCTGTTGAAGAGAACCAAATTTAAAATAGTTAAGAGCCAAATCTCCACCATTCTGAAGGCATAAAGTACGTATTCATGTGTAAGCAAACATTTGTTTTATCTATGGAAAATAAATGAACATTAGAACAGATTTACTTGTCTCTGACTGAACAAAGCAGGCCATATAAATGTTGTGGATAAAAATGACATGAAATAAACATGAGGGAGACTTAGTATGAGTAAAATGTAATTTTATTGGTAATTCACAGGACTGGTGGGTGCGTAGTCTGGAGGAGAGCGGGAGGGGGAAGAAAATGGGGTGCGTCAGCAAAGGTGAAGTGAGGGGACCACTGAGAGTGGGGCGGACTGGTAGGTGAGAAGAGGGACGAATGGTCGGGGCCCGGATCAGAGAAGAGGACATCTCCCTCAGACTGAAAGCTTGAAGGGGGTTCTGGCTGTGTAGAGGCGTCAACACACGTTCACGGGGCAGATTCTGTATCGGAGGGGGGGGTTTCCATTTCCATTTCTGGAGGGGGTGCTGCGAAGATAGTTAAGTAGCACCATGATATCAGCAGTGAGATGCACAAGCTGATAATGAGTGTCGAGATCCAGATCCAGTAAAGGGGAGAGGAAGGACTGACGATGGGCACCTAGACACACAGAAGCGGTTTTAGGCGGATTTTGACAAATTGGATTTACACTTTAAACTTTAAGAGTACTACACTATGGTTTACTAGTCGAAAAGTCAAAAAGAAGTATAAGAGCTGAGGAGTACTGACACACACACACACACACACACACTCACACTCACTCTCGCACAGTCAAGGACGGGCATGTAGACATAACGCACACACACATAAATAACGTTATAAGAATAATGAAAAGGAGTATTAAGATATTACAAGACATTACAATATCTTATAATAATAGAAAAACTCTTTATAAAATACAGAATAGTATGATATGCAGAACAGTAGAAGGGTAATATAATGATATTATGAAGTAGGAAGTACAGTAAACCATTTTCAAGCAGTATAACTATATATATATATATATATATATATATATATATATATATATATATATATATATATATATATATATATATATTAGCAAATATGAAAATAAATTATAAACTACAAATACAGAAAAATATAACTTACTCATAATTCAGATGGTGAAGATTCTTGTCTTGCAAGGAAGGTCTTAATTTTAAGAGAGAACCATGAGGAGCCATTTATAACAAGCTGCCCCCCCCCCCCCCCCCCCCCCCCCCGCGAGATAATAGTAAGACCAAGGTCACTCTAGATTGTTTTGTCTCTCCACTTTTGATTCTATGGGTAATTTGAAATCCCTTGGTTTTGATTCTATGTGTAAGTTGAAACGCCCTGGTTTTTGAGCTATTGGTAAGTGGAATAGCCTTTTTTTTTAAACATAATAGTAAGGTAGATGAACTCTTTTTTAACCCTCTTGGTATTGATATCATAGTCTTCTTGAAACATATGGGTTATTTACTGTGTAAATACAGTATAAATACTGGAGCTTAAGCTCAGGGTATCAGATCACTTCTGAGAATTCTCATCGGTGTGGATCTCGTGTGGTGGAACGGAACCAATAAAGCTGAACCCTTGCTTCTTCTGACTCATGGCTGGTGTCTTTTTTCAAGAAGAGGATTCTGAATCGGTTCATTTTAAGAATCATTACCAAAGCCGCTTATCCTACTTCGATGGTTTGAATGAATGAACTGAATCAGTTGAACTGACTCTTCATTGCTCAGTAAGCCAACGCCGACGAGAATTTCAGTATTATTTTAAAACATATTTATATTTTTTGAGAGAAGTTTAACGGCTTGAGAAGTGACTCAAGCAGCCTTTTTATTCACAAATCTCACACACACAAACAAGGACACAATACTCGCTAAAAAAATAAGTTACCTCAAAAATGTGACAAAAATGACCTCAAAGTGTTTTTTGGTAAAGCAATGTTTTCTGTGAAGCAGTTTACTGCCTACAAATGCCTCTATGATCACAATGCACCTCATCCACCAGCAAATTATCAACAAATCTTAACAACAGACATTGAGAGTAATATCAAATACATATTAATATTGAGAGTAATATCAAATACATATTAATACTGAGATTAATATCAAATAAAATGAATGACCTGACTTGGACCCATCCAAGATGTCCACCGATGAAAAAGAGCACAGCCTTCTTGTGAAGGAAACTTAACGGCTTGAGGAAGTGACGTAAGCAGTAATGTAATTGGTTGCTAGGGAATAAATTGTGTTGAACACATGTGTGATTCCATATAAATAATGAAATGTTGAGCAAACTCGTTTAAATAAGCCAGTAAGAGTAAATCAGCTATTAATTGGAGCAACTGAATAAAATAAGTTGAACTTACTAAAGTCAAGAACTATTTTTTTTACAGTGGTAACCTAAAAAAAATATGCCATTAATAAAGATAATTGAATTTAACTTGTTTGAGGTATGGTTCATGAAGCCAGAAAGTTCGGATATTAATCAAAAAATGTTTTGAGTCATATCTGTGATTTTGTTTATTTGCTACGAAGTTAAAAAAAAATCCAGGTGAACATCCAAGAATAGTGGTTCCATAATTAGGGGTTCCAGCCCGAAGGGTGGAAACCCTATTGTAATTGTAAGGATTATTATTATTATTATTATTATTATTATTATTATTATTATTAAAAACTATAAAACCAAGTCAGTTCTTTACAGATCCAGTCTTTTGGGTGGCGCCCTGTTCCTTTCAGGGTAGCGCCTCTGTAACGGTGGAGTTGTTTTCAAGGGAGACTGTTTCTGTTGCAGGTGTCATACACTTGTTAGTGTCATGATCAGAATCAAGTGATAAGTCTGGTGGTCACACTGTGTCTGTTTTATTGAATGCAGACTGTTCAGGGGTGTTCTTTGGCTGAGCATCCAGTATTTGATCAACGTGACATCTCCACATGTGCTCTCCAACGTCCACTTCGTACATCAGTGGTCCAGCTCTTGTGGCTATCTGCCCAGGTGTCCACTTGTTCTCTTGATAATCACGTGCTAAAACTCACCGTCCAACATCAAAACTCCTTGCTGCTTTACTTGTCAAGTACCAATCAGAAATCAATGCTAAGGGGAGTGATTCCACTTAAAGAAATAGATCCACTCTAAACACTACAGAGTTGATAAGATTTGATTAAATTTTGATTCGTTATCAATATTTCGTTTAAAATGTCAAATTGCAGACATGGAATCTATGTTTTAATATCAATGTTGGTAACTGAAACCCTTCTACTTAAATATAGTACTGAAATACACATTTACATTAACAACAGGACACACAGTTATCTTTAATTACTTTTTACTTTGAGTAACAAACATTGTAACAAGAAACCATAAATATGTGTATACAAAGCACACAAGGTAAGCACAAATACGAATGAGTTGGCCAAGGAAAACAACAACAACATCTGTTGACAAACATTGTGAGAGCTATAAATAAAAGGCCAAAAACAACAGTCAGTGACATCACTAAGAACCTCCACAGGGCAGGGGTGGAGGTATCCCAATCCACCGTTAGAAGAAGACTTTGAGAGCAGAAATATGGAGGCCATACCACAAGATACAAAGCACTCATCAGCACTAAGAATCAGAATGCCAGATTGGAATTCGCAAAGAAATACAGAGACGATCCACAAATGTTCTGGAACCAAGATGAACCTCTACCAAAGTGATGTAAAACCCAAAGTGTGGAGAAAGAAAGGATCTATCAACTTAATAATACAGATGCAATAAACTCGATTCTCTGCAGCAGAAAAGTGAACTTGCACAATTATGTTTCATGTTCCTCTGATAAACACAGATCACATAAACATTCCTAACTTTTATTTTTAAAGCATTGTGAGGATGTGCAGATCAACACTTCAGATGGAGGCATGTCAGGCTCTATGGAACACTCCACCCCTGTGGAAGAACATGATGGAGGACTGCAGAAGAATCTCAAATCCCATCAGTCTGGTAGGCACATAAACATATTAACAACACAAACATGTCGTATTTGATGTATTTATTTGTTTGTAAGCCCGTTCTCAGACGCACCTTTATGTAGGATTTGAGTGGCAATTACAGTTTCAGCATAAACACAGTTCTCCAAAACTCTCCTTACCCTATCATGCAGTGTAAGTGCTGCCATGGAAACTCATTTCTGCCTCCTGTACTTGTAAAAGAGAGCTTTGTCTGAGCTCCTGTTTCTTCAACACCTCCACAGTGACTGTAGCACTTCTGCTGGTCACCTGATATGTTTTTTCAATCTCACATGCTGTTTTTCTTCACTTTTAAGTAACAGGCAAGGTAATTAACATCCTCCACCAGGTGCAAGATCTCTCCCCTCACCTATACGGAGCATCCTATTCTTTCCCAGGAGGCCTCAAACCTGGCGATGTTCATTTCATTCCAGAAGAAAAATGTTCAATTATGTGTCAGAGGCAGCTTCACAGAAATATATAAAGTCTTGATATAAAATGTACATTTCTAAATGTATCACCAATGGTGGTGAGGATAAACTCCCTGAGAAGGTATTAGGAAGAAAACTTTAGAGGAACCAGACTCAAAAAGAAACCCGTACATTTCATGAATGTTATTCCTATGTAGGTACGAGCATAGCTGCTGTGCTACAACCTTTTCTAATATCTTGGAGACAAAGAGGAGATTTGATATTGACCTACTGAAAGAAATTCTCTTATACATGTACTCTCTTATACTATGAACTGCTATCAAATACCTATGATGAATGTATTCATTTAATTTCCTTGTATTCATTTGATTACCTCTTTGAATAAGCTGATCACCTGCTATCCTTGATTATATTATTATGTATTTCCATGTCAACATGACACATTACTTATTTTGTATCATGACTATGTGCTGTGTGTTATGTTTAAATCTGTCTGACACCTGGACCAGTAGAAACCGTCCATGCACTGCTTCTTATCAATGTGTATAAATACTCTTGTTTTGCATGACTCACCTATATTATATTGTTATCTCTCTGATTCTTAAGATAAAGGACAAAATATGTTTTAGAAGTTTGTTTATATTTTTTAAATACTACATTCATTTGAAATTTATATATTTCTAGACAAAGGTCTCGGCTAATGATCCATGTAAGGGAACAGGTTTATATGAAAATGCTTTATTGTCTTCATAACGTAATTTTTGTCAACTGAAAAGCTATTTTAATTTCATCCCCCAATAAGAATGTAAAGTCCTCAATTATCTAATAATAATGTTCAGTAAGGACTTAAGTGATAAAATACATTCTCTACATTTATGTTTCTGTTTTCACACTATTATGAAAAATCCCATTCCTAAAATCCTTAATTCTCTACCCTCCTTTTTAATATTAAGCATATATAACCAGTGTTCTTAGGCAAACAAGACATCATATATAGTTCAGTTAGTGTTTTTATTAACACAATAAATTGAAAAAAAGAATAAGAAAGAACAAAAACCTTCATCTGATGGTGTGATGATAAATAACTGTCGGAGTTGACAAATAACCAGCTGTTATAACAGATTAAGTACTAAAATATTTTTTAACATTAATATTTTTTTGATTGACAAGACAACAAATTAAGATAACTAAGTAATTTTTTAAGTATTTAATTGAATTCAACAATTAAATTTTGTAATCTTATTATAATTGGGTTCCAGAATCCTTCCAGTGTTCTTCTCTTTGTAGCAGTACGTCTCATTCTGGGTCTCTGGTGGCCCACTGGACAAACAGAAGAAGCAACTTCTCTGATTCCTCTGCTCCCTATAGTCCAATTGAACCATCAGTCTTGCTTTTTTTTGTGTCCCTTTTCTTCCACCTTTGTCATTCCTTCTCTAGAATCTCCCTTCTGCTTTCTGGGTCTCTGTTTAATTTCTCTCTTCCCTTTCTTTTACACTACCAACAACATTACATTATGTCCCCTTATTAAAAAATATTATATCACTCTATAAAGACTTTTTATGAGCACTTGTCAACTCCATCAGCTTGTAAGTCGTCTCTTGAACTCTCTAGAACTGGCTTGTTTAAAATTAATAGCCTCAATCCTTTGTCTAATATTTAAAATTTTGCCAGTGAAAAAATTTGCGAAATTGTCGCTGCTATATAATGATTGTGTGCATGTTTCTTTGGTGGTTTTATTCCTAGTTAATTTTGCTACAGTATTAAATAAGAATTACAGTGGAGAGAGAGAGACTGATGTAGCAGCACTAAGAGATTTTCTATAGTTCCGGAGACTCTGCTTCCATGCTGTTTAAATATTACCATTTTGGTTTGACACCATTTACGTTCTACTTGACGAGTGGTCTGTTTTAAGGTGTGTGTGTGATCGTTATACCAGGGTGCTAGCTTGTTCTAGGGGGGGAACGACAAACTTTCAGTACCATTTTGTTCATTTATTTAAAATAAAATCCACAAACTGAGTGTTAGAAATAAATAAAAAACTTCAGACTAAAACTTTATTATAACACAACTGTTTGTCCTATTTTATGTATGTTAGTTTACATTTTATATAAGCATTTATGAATTATTTTCAATCACTCCCATTATAATAAACTACAGAATGTAAACTGTATCATGCAAATACACCATATAATGGCAATAAACTTGAATTAAACTAAACCTTTTAAGCAACTCACACCAGTTTCCCCGACCCCATACAGACCATGCAGTATTTTGGATATAAACATAAGTTTGTACTCGTTCATCAGTGTCGTGTGTGCGTGCTACACAGTTGCCGCTTTTTAAAGTTTGATCTTTGTGGCATTTAATATAAAATGCGCCCCTGCCTTAGAGGACTTGGGTCGCACACTTTTTTCTGCTGTCACTTGACGATGACACCTCTGTCTGATGGTGACTGAGGTCATGTTGAGCATAAAAGGTAACGCAGATATAAACAGTAAACAGAAGAAATTCATTTTGTTGACTCTGGGTAAAGCTAGCAGCGTCGCATTTCGTGCGTTTGACGTCAGGCACCACTCACTGGGAAAAGGCTTATTCTTCCGGTTAGTAAAAAATTGCTAGTGTTCCATTGGAGACAATATTACCGTTCTAAAATTCATACACTAGACAGTAGAGTATATAATGCATAGTGTAAGTATGATGCATGTTTTCGGAACAGAAGTAAGGTGATAAGTAAACGTACCCCATGCCGTGCGCAGACCAAGTAATCAATAATGAGATTTCTTGACACCGATTTTCATAATAGATTATTATAGATTTTATCAATTAGTTGTTGCAGCTCTATATAACTTCAGAAAACACGCTCACACTGAGACAGCCTTTAGAAATATTGTTTCAGAATATTTTTGTATTTTGTTTTTTTCCCTTACATAGGAAAGAAGCTGCATTATTGTTCGCAGTGTGGGAAGAGTTTTATTCGCAAGTATATTCTCCAACACGAGCACATTCTTGCTAGAGAGAAACCATATTACTGTGAACAGTGTGGGAAGAGTTTTGTTACCTAGAGTAATCTCAAACTACACCAGTGCGTTCACATTGGAGAGAAGCCGTATCACTGTGATCAATGTGAGAAGAGTTTAGGTACCCTGAGGAATCTCATACTACACCAGCGCGTTCACACTGGAGAGAAGCCATATTACTGTGAACAGTGTGGGGAAAGCTTTACTCAACAGACTTCGCTCAAACAAGTCCAGTGATAAATAATCGAGACCTCAATATTGATCAAAATAATCGGGATTAGCGTTTTGGCCATAATCGTGCAGCCCTAAATGGAAGGCTTTATTTTTCACGGACTTGATAAACATTCTAAAGCCTTATGAATTTACTTTAGTTTAGTTAGATGTAGGCTTTGATTAGAGCTAGATATGGACTAGAATAAAAATCCTGGTATGTTTCCTTCTTTTTCACCATGTAGAGATGAAAACTTTACAATATACTTCCGTTCCATTTGTCTTTTTTAGGGGTTCAAGCCTGAAGGACTGAAACCCTCTCGTAATTGTAAGGGTTATTATTATTATTATTATTATTATTATTATTATTATTATTATTATTGTTGTTGTTGTTGTTGTTGTTGTTGTTGTTGTTATTATTATTATTATTATTAAAAAATATATAAAACTGATCGTGCAGACCACACCATATGTCCTAGAGAGCTGAAGCTTTGAAGGAAGGTACAACCCCAGAGTACTACAGCGTCACAACATTCCGGCCTGATCTGCCAGATGGTGGCGCTATAGTGAGCATGTTTAGAAAAATGGTAATATCTTTTGAACCGTTTGTCACAGACTCAAATGTCTTACATTTAGATTTCATTTCCTCCTATACAAATTTTCTGCCATCTTGGATTTTCTGTAAAACCTACTTTTGCAAATTAGTCCTAGGTTTTTCGTCCCATCGAGACCAAACCAGTGCCAAACAAATTATGGTGTCTTTGTATAAAATGTTATCAAAAAAAAGGTTGAGCTTTTGACTTGAGGTAGCTACTATACATGAAAACACAGATAGTAGGCATGGCCTCCTTTACTTAAAGGACTATAACTGCTGAGAAATTTTCACCAACCTTGGTATACTTATGTATAGTCTCCGCCTGAAGGCACGCATCATAAATTGCGGAGTTTGGCCACTTGGTGGCGAAACTTTGTGGTAGAGGACTGCATTGGGATCCCATGGGCCCCGTGAGACCCAACGCAAATCTCGTGGGAGTGGGCGGTTTTACCTTTACAACAGGCACAAATCTGGCACCTCTGGAATAAGGCAATACCTCAGCACCTGACTCTCGGACAACCCAGATCCAGACAGTGTGCTTGAATGGTGGAAGTTAAACAGAGAGCGCTTTCCTGCGGTTACATTTAGAGTATCCCTGCATCTAGTGCACAGTCAGAGAGGATATTTAGTGTGTGTGAACGGATGTTGGAAGAGAGATGCACAAGTCTGGGACCGCAGTCCATCAGCAACATTCTCTTCCTCCATAGCAATCTAGAGTAGGTTAGGCCAAGTCATTCATAATTTCCTTCATTCATTAAGTAGCCTACGTTTTATGTTTTATTTATTTATTTATTTATTTTATTTTTGCTACATGTTAATTAGCTACATAAACACCTGATATCTGAGATCTTTCTTTCCTATTTATTTAATTTGTTTAATATTTATTTATTTTATAAGCAATTAAATATTGTGCCTGGTTGGGTTACCAGAGTTGAACTATTATTGTTAGCTGTGTGTGTGTTACGCATACGTTTAAATATGTTTTTAGGCTCCGCTAGTTGTGATGTTTTAAAATTTAGGAGTTTTATAAGGCTAATAAAAATAATAAAAATTGGTCCAATGTGTTTATCCTGTGTGGTGCTTTACTTGTGCTTTTTACTTATGGTCAGTTTAATTAAAAGCAATGTTTTATGTCTGTTATTCTGAATGTGTAGCATAGCCCTAACGTTTGTGTAAATTTTTCATAATATCTACATGCTGTGACGGAATGTTTGCGGGTGCGGGCGGGGGCGCAACACACGCGTTGCGGGCGGGAGCAGAACACACGCGTTGAGGGTGCGGGCGGTAATGGTCAGAAATGCAGGAGCGGGATTAAGAAAACAGTCCCGCGCAGGGCTCTACTTGGTGGCATAAAACACATGAAAGCGGCTGTATAAATGGTGTGTAAATGGTTGTATATTATCCGATGTTTCAGATGTACCCATTCTTTGTATCATATGTTAGGTCTCCTCGTTTTACACAACTTTGTTTCCAGGACCACTGCTGTCAATCAAATCATTCATTAAATATTTTATATGATTTAAAATAACGTACTTTTTGAACTAGAACTAGGGAGTTAGAGTCGATGCCAGAACGATTCACTGCTGCTACTTCTGGTGTAAAATTTTAGCAGTGCAGAATTACAGAGCTTACAAACTGCAGTTGTCTTAATGCCACACAAGACGACATCTTTACAGAACCGATGCGTTTTCCCACCTTCTTTTTATTGACAGGATATAATCATCCCTGATCATCGGATGTTTTTAAACTAGAGCTGCAACAACTAATGGATAATAATCTATTATGAAAATCATTGTCAGCGAATCTCATAAATGGATTAGTTGGTCTGTGCCTTTACTCATTACGTTACTTATGTTCCAAAAATCACGCTTCGGAGAGTAAATACTAAAATTGTGTCCCAAATAACGTACTATACACTTACACTTCCATCTAGTGCGTCTAGTGACCCCTAGTGGTCAGTTGTGTAATTGTAGAGGGCCCAAAGTTTTAATAATGTTTAAGTAATATAAAATATTTTTTGTTAAATGTATCAAAACATATTCAAGCGAGATGTTTTAAAATTAATCAATTTGGTTATTCGCAAATATCATGTTAGCTGAGCTGATGTTCGTTCATAGATGGATTTATTTTAAATTTATTTACAAATGAAATGATCATTTTCAAAAACCTATGAGTGGAAGACAAGTGTTGCATTGATGGATAAAATAAACAAAGGATAATTCAGAGAGCCAAATTAAATAAATTAAATAAACAATAAAATGTAAAAAAAAAAAATCTTGAAATGTATTTATTCAAATTTAATGTTAACATTACTAATGTTAAATATAAATAAAATAAAGCATCATATATAGAAATGACTGTTTAATCTATAGTCTATAATTGTTGTGGAGTGAGGGGGTCCTTGTAGATTGTTTGAAATGTGCTAGGGTCCAGAGCTCACAAAAGGGTGAGAACCACTGGTCTAGTGTATGAATTTTAGAAAGGTAATATCATCTCAAATGGAACACATTAGTTTTTTACTAACCTGAAAGTTCACCCCCATCCGATTAATTGGAAAAATAATTGGCCAACTAATCGATTATGAAAATCGTTAGTTGCAGCCCTATTTTAAACCATTGGCCGATAGCGTGAACAATTGCCTTTATCGGCCGATACATCGGTGCATCTCTACTTTTATATTATGATGTCTATATCAGGGTCATTCAAAAATCTGGGCATGACCAAATGTACCCAAAAGCCTATAATTCCACTATGAAACCTCAGAACTTAAAGAACATTGGTAAGCACATGCAGCATATGATTCTTACTGAGTCTGCCGAGATTCATGAAGATTGGCCTATAGGTTACACTAGAACAGTTGTAAATCATGCATCTCCATAGTAAATTAATGTAATCAGCGATTAGACGAGGTTTAGAGTGGTCGATCGTAACAAAACTCAGTGGACCGGTTTGACTCTTGGCCCCAGAGGTCTGTGCTCAATTAGAACACAAACGGCCACTGGGAGGCACCATCACATTTTGTTTTGTGTGTGGATTTTATATCATGTGATGTTTCCCACAAACACTTTCTTTATAATAAGAACAAAAAAAGGTGTGTGTGTATATATATAAATATATATATATATATAAAAAAAAAAAACACAGATCAAAGGGTGGGGGTCATATGGTGTTTTATGAGCACAGTGACAGGGGCCCCTTCACAAAGTTTTGCATAAGGTCCCCAGATTTTTAGGACAGTCACTGGATTTAGTTCAGTAAAAATATTTGTAAAAATATTTTAAAATATAGTGTTATATTTGAGATGATATTACCTTTCAAAAATCCACACACTAGACGGCAGTGCAGAGTGTAAGTGTACAGTACTTCATTTGGGACACAACTTTAGTATTTACTCTCTGAAGCGTGTTTTCTGAATAGGAGTAACGTAATGAGTAAATCTCCCCCATGCCACACGCAGACCAACTAATCCATAATGAGATTCATTACAACGATTTTCATCATCAATTATTATCCATTTTATCGATTAAGTGCTGACGGCTGACACCAATCTAGACACGTGCTCGAACAGCCAATGACAGAACAGGGAGGAGACAGAACAGAAACATAACAAATGCACGTGTCCACAGTAAACAATGTCATGGTTGTCAACATTCAAAGAGCAGGTGCTCGCGCACCTTGCCCTCTTGCTTTCCAGTGCGCTGCCTAAAGGGGAAACTGTGACAGTAATCTTCTTCCCTGTTTGTGGATATTATTGAGTGAAATAGATGAACTCACCTACAGAACAAATTAAGTCAGCGAGAGGGATCGAGGGGGAGGGAAGTATTATTATGTATATAATTTATTATTAATGTTATGCGTGTGTGTCTGTCTTATTATTTCTGTGTCTGTGTTATTATTTCAGACATCAGATATTTCTCATGTATATTAAATGTTTTCTACACATTTGATCATTTTAGAAAATGTTTGAAGCATTTTTACACGCCCCCCTGCTCTCATCAGACGGAACCCCGGTTGGGAAACACTGGGTTAGTTACTCGTCTGACCAATGTGTTTAACTTACTCCCCATCATCACTTTTATTCTGAGTATTTTTATTTATAAATGTATTACTGCATGGTTTATTATTTTAATGTAACACTGAACTGCACTGTTTGGATTAATGCTGGTTAATAATTACTCTGATCGTCTTTAAACAAACCTCTGGTACTGTTACAGAAGAGTTTCACTTTTTACACCAACACGTTACGTCTGCAAATACACTATATATATCTCCTTAATGACCTTCTGGCTCTAGTCCCAGCCTGGTACACTTCATCCTGGAAGTCTGATCTGTTATTGTGACACTGGTATTGAAGCTTAAAGGGCTTTGATTGGAAACACAGTTCTGGTGAATGTCTAATTGCTCATTTATTGCCAGAGTAAAGCTGCTTTAGACAAAACACACGGTTCTACTGACTCAGTTTACACAGGACATACAGAGATGCAGAAAAACACCTGATGTTTGTCACAAATCAAGGATGGGTTCAGAAGCAATTGCAGATATATAACTTTTATTATATAAACAAACAACAAAACACTAAGACACTAAGACAACTAGACAAAATACTGTGGCATGAAACAAAACACGGAAACATGGAACATGGTAGTCTAAGACAACGAAAGACAGAAACAGTGCAGACAATTGTTGGCTCAAATTTAGCCTATTACCCAAAAACATTTAAAATTCAACTTAGAAGCCAATACTCACATCTACCTCTGAGCCCAGTTGGAGATAGAAAAAATACACCAGCCGTGAGTGAGAAGAAGCAAGGGTCCAGCTTTATTCTTCCATTCCACCACACGAGATCCACACCAATGAGAATTCTCAGAAGTGATCCCAATACCCTGAGCTTAAGCTCCAGTATTTATACTGTATTTACACACTAAATAACCCATATGTTTCAAGAAGACTATGATCTCACTACCAATAGGGTTAAAAAAGAGCTCATTTACCTTACTCTTATGTTCCAGAAAAGGGCTATTTCACTTACACATAGAATTGAAACCAGGGGTTTTAATTTACACATAAAATCAGAACCCAGGCATTTCTAATAACCCAGAAAATAAAAACCCTGAGTTTCTAGTTACTCAGAGGATCAGAAACCAGAATTTTCAGTTACCTAGGGCATCAGAAACTTCGTTTTTCATTTACCCAGAGAATAGAAAGTGGAGAAGACTAAACAACCTAGAGGGACCTTGGTCTTATCGTTATCTCGAGGGGGGGCAGCTTGACTCAGCCACCCTTATAAATGGCCTTGCGAGCCAAGAACCCTCACCATTTGAGTCATGAGTAAGTTTACATTTTCCTGTATTTCTAGTTTATAATTTATTTTCATATTTGCACTATATTTCTTATTTTATATATATTTATACTACTTGAAAAGCGGTTTGCTGTACTTCCAACTTCTTAATATCATTACAGTTCTACTGTCCTGCATATCCTACTATTCTGTTTTTTTTTTTATAGAGTTTCTCTATTACTATAAGATATTATTAAAGTTATTCATGTGTGTGTATGAGAAAGAGAGAGTGTGTGTGTATGTTGTGTCTACTTGCCCGCCCTTGACTGTACGAGCGTGTGTGTGTGTGTGTATTAGCCCTCCTCAGCTCAGCTCGTATACCTCTTTTTGACTTTTTTGACTATTACTGCTCTTAAAGATCTTTAAAGTGTAATTCCAATTTGTCAATGTCCGCCTAATCCCGCTTCTATGTGTCTAGGTGCCCGTCTTTTCTTCTTCTCCCCTTTGCTGGATGCTAGGTCTCCCTTATGTTTATTTTATGACATTTTTTATCCACAACATTTCCCCCTCTGAGGCTATGAAGCCTCATACAATACCTTAATTAAGCGTGGAGGAACTGATTCTGCCGCACCCCATGGCCGTCCCCCGCTAGCTGTCGGAGGATTACTCTAACGAAGCCATAATCCCTGCGCCCGTCCCTGTACTCAAATGGGTCCCTTACATTAACCACTTCTATGCAACACTGATCTGAATAGGAGCTGAGGAGGTTTTGTAGACCTGGTGGGAGACGTGCTAGTGTTGTGCACCCCGGGGTCTCATAGTAGATTGGCAGCTGGAGAATGGGCCTTAGGACCCCCCTACATCCACTTTGCGCCGGACATGTGTAGATGTACTTAGCCATAACTCTTAACCCTTAACCTACTTCTCCTTTCAACTATGTATATATATCTCATTTCAAATCTAACTACCTTGATTATACGTTTGTTTGCCTACATTGATTATAAGTGTGATTAACTGAGTTCCCCTAATCATTCATTACTACTACTACTGCCGTACGTATTAGTGGCCACTACAGTAACTAACTACTTGATCTACACGTCCCTATCTTTCTCAACTAGGCCTGTCAGCCCACAGTTTTGTATTTGTCGGGACCTGCAGATTCTTGCTTCCCCTCAAAAACCAAACCCCAGTCTTTCGCAGTCAGGGGTGGGCGAAAAAACCTCCTACGAGGTTCCCACCCTGTCAGCACTATGTGCTCGACAGCACCATTACACTTTTCTCATGCCTGAGTGCGTCATATCACAAACATTTTATAACATTTTATAGCAATACTTGACAGTCTGTTGTATGCAGTATCTCTCTGTATGCTGGTTGTCTTCAGCTCAAGCACTTTACGTACTGTAGAGAGCCACCCTTTGGGGAGAGGTTAGGCTAGCACATACACCCAGGGTATGGATCTTCACATCTTCTCATCCTGTCTGCCACTGACTGAGCAGACCCCCCGTTGACGGCAGCTTCATACACAGCAGCTTCGTACCGGACCTTCACGTGTTCCCCACCATCTCGTCATTGGAGGATTGAGCATCCTCCAGGGGTTGCATGTTCTAGTCCGCTGCTGCCCTGTAGTCAGCATTCTCGTAGTCAGCATTCTCTCGCTGCTCCGTGTCTCCCACCTCCGGGTGAACACCTCCGGGTCTCCTACCTCCGCGTGAACACCTCCGGGTCTCCTACCTCCGGGTGAACACCTCCCCCCGTTGAGGTGGTGACGCCTCACACATAACACTGCACTCAGCTCTGTTCCTGTGAATATATAGCTCCATACATAATAGTTAGTGGTCTCATATATGTTTTTGATTCATCTGCAATTACTCCAGCGGCAGTCCATCACAAGGAACAGACACAGACATGGGTCGACCCGTAAGCATTTCATGCGGTGTTAGATACATATGGCTGTTAGCCTGCATGTGATAGGTCATTAGTGCAAGAGGTAGAGCATCTATCGAACTACGTTTAGTATCAGCACAAATTACGTCAACTTGAGATGGTATGTCAGATCTGGGACCTATCCCTGGTCAAGGAAGAAATTTTTGAGTACAAATATCACACTTAGATTATCCTCCACCGTTACCTGCAAGTACAGAGATCATTCCTCTACCTTCCCCCTCGCACACTGGCTAAGATCATGGGCATCTATAATACATACAGCAAGAAGTGCAGTCCGAATTCAATTAATCTATTTGTCCGATAAGTGGCGTTCCAATTTTTTTCCTAGAACCTCGTTGCATTCAAACAACTCCAAACAGACGACACAATCCATGGGCCTAAACATCAGAATTTATCTGTATATTTATATATATTAACAATTCTACCCTTAACCTGGTTGCACTCTTTAGTGATAGATTTCAATTCAGCCCATTGGGCAGATCAGGGTGTTCATAATGTTTATGAAATTTCCGATCCGAAACTTTTAAGCTCGAGAAAATGTGAATTTTGGCTAGACAATCGTGAGTGCTCTCAGTGACTGGCTCCACAGAATTAATTAGGCACTACAACACTACAGTTGGTGTGTTAGGCACACTAACAGGTTTAAGAATTTTAGTTCGGGTGGCACATAGATTAACCCCATATCCCCATATCCTGTTCTTTCAAAATATAAATGACCTGGTGTGATGAACGTAAGATCGATGTGTGAGAGAGCAATTTTCCCAATGATCCGCACTAAGAGAGCCTCTCCAGCCTGGCAATCCTTGTGCCACCAAATCCAATGTTTTCAATACATAAACTACAGCCCTGTAAGCGCCCCACTCTCCTGAGCCGGGACCCCCCCCCAGCAGCACCCTTCCTTTTCAGTCACATGTAAGACACAGTCTTTGTTGTAGTTTGCCAGCCATAGTACAGGTGCAAAGCATAAGTCCATTCAATGTCAGGCTTGTCCAAAGAACACCCGGATCTCAGGATGTTGTCCTTTAGTGAGCAATCAGTGATCTACTACAGACCATACTTGATAACGTCCAGGAACATTTGTTGTGCTTTTATGGGGCGGTGGATGACTTCAATCATTTCCTGACGGCCTTGGGAGCGTGCAAGGGAGTCTATGACCACAGAGGAGTACACCGCAGGGGAGCCCACAGCCCCCGAAGGAGACGCTTCTAGGTGTACTACTGATCTAGGAATTGTTAAGGGGAGTAACGGCCTTGAGCTCTCACATGCAGTCACTTGGAAAAAGCGCTGATCAATAATAATATCATGTGGAGTGGAATTACAGTTACAGGTTACAATTGGGACATCTTATATATATATATATATATATATATATATATATATATATATATATATATATATATATATATATATATATATTATATATATATATTTTATATATATATATTTTATATATATATATATATATATATATATATATATATACATCTATATCTATATATATGTATTCTATATACATCATACTATAAATAATGGTTACTGGGTGAGTTGGTTGTATCGCAAAACTTATCGCATTTGTTATCACAGCTTGCTGTAATAATGCTAGACTAAGTGGGCATGTCCTTTCATCCTTTTTCTGAGGATCGAAGATATTGTTTACAGGACAATAGTACTGGAAACTGGAGACAGATGACTGGGAACACACAACTGCACAACCCATCATTAAATGTTCAATTTATGCATCAGATCTAGGCCTTAAAACGGTGAATATTTATCGTGATTTACTATACCCTGATTTTAATAAAGCAGGAAGCAATTAAAAACAATTCAAAATGAGGAGTTCAGTTTTTAACGTGTTAAGACTTCTGATATTTACAGATCACTCAAGTTCGATATAAACACATCACAAGGCCCTGATTGTGGGGAGTCTGTATTTCTAAACTTAGCAGTTGATATTATTTCATCTCTTTTAACTTATCATTTTAATCTTTATTTGACAACGGGGTTATACCAGAAATTTGGAAATCAGCTTTCTTTTTTATTTATTTATTTATTGTATTTTATTTATTACATTAAATCAGGGACATCCAACTATATTAGATCATTACAATCCAATAACAAGGGCTCCTCGCCTATGTCCCTTGTAGAAAGCTTTTTCAGTGAACCGTTCACATGTTATCAGTCTGCAAGAAGTCTAAGGTCATATAAACATATCAGCACAACTGTTGTTTTGAAACTCTTAAGACTTCCCTGTCTGTTGATTTAGAAGAGGCTCTCAACACAGTGAATCAGGAAATATTGCTGCAGAGATTAAATAATGTTGGTCTATCAAATCATTTAAAAATTACTAAAGTAACTTACCTCTACTGTTCTAATCACACGAATAACACCTCTCATAAATTCCACTCTCATGTTTAGTTAATCTGTAAAATAGTTCTAGTCTGTTTACTTCAACAATACAATCCCAATTGGCAATTATACATTCTTATCCCTTCCTGATTTTCATTCACCAGAAAGATATTGAGAAAGGAAAACAAAATTCCTTTAGTCTAAAAATTTGTGGTGTACACTAACCGAACATATTAATATCCCATCTGTGGGATATTAAGTGGGAGTGATAATCCCAATAAGATAGAACTAAAATAGAGTTAATGAGGTTGAGATCTAGATATGCATTTACAGTCCTCTAGCCACTTTTATCCCACTAATTTTCATTCAAAACAACCTAGTGAATTTGGCTTTATGTGTACAGCACTAGTGTTTAGTCTAAAAGGTATACATGCATGTACATGTATTTTGTTTCTTATTAACTTATAACTGTACCACACTCAAAATATCACTCAGATCCTTCATACATGACATTTAAATGTTGCTCACTTTGGAGGAATGTGAATATGTATTTAACTTAGTCTAAAATAAAATTTATCATCTGTGAGCTTTGTTTCAATTTACCACCAAGTTGTTACCTTGGCTGAACGCCCAATTGTGAAAGGCATAAGATTCGTCCTATAAATGTATCCATTTCATTTAAACTGTTTTTGACCATATTACGGTAGTGTTAAATCTACTCATGTCACAAACCACATTTCCCATCCTGCACTGCGGTCCACAAACATGGCTGGCTGCCATGGACTGCAATTCCCAGATCACACACACCTGCATCCAGTTCTCAGCTCTCGGTTTTTATCAGTTCTCAGCTGCTGTATAACGTATTATCAATTCAATTCACTTCACAGGTTGTGCAGTATATCCTCCCTTCCTCGAGTTTGTGACCACTGCTTTGTATCATTTAAATATTGTAACTCGTATACTTTGTATGACATATCCATAGCACACCGTATAGCACATATGTATATATATACACACACACATACACATACATACCCACACATATATATTTGCATAACTACTCTATTCTATTCACCAATCTACGGTTCAGGAAAAAACAAATCACTTCAAACTACACTGTTGTAAAGGGACGGTAATTAAACTAACTGCCAAACTCATATCAGCACAACATGTCGGCAAAAGGAACCATTATGCAAGGCTGTCTAATCCAGATACTCGTACTCCCTGCAAAACCCGAATTCCACATTAAGTAATCATCACTTTATTCTAATGCTACGGACTCAGATATCATATCTGTAACAGGCGTACAACACTTTACAGAGAGTTTAAAATGTGCAGACTGCTACTGCCATCTGATCTTACTAATTACTTATCATTGGACATATCCAGCATTTAAAGAGAAAACATGCAGAAATTATTCAGCATTATACAACATGAATACCACACGCCAGAAGAATTCGCATTTACACTGCTTAAGATATTGTATAGATACGTACCCGTATAGGAATCACCGATACACAAATTAGTTATGGTTACTCCAGCTCTTGTTCGCGAGTCAGTTCATGAAGGTAGACTGCTCGCTGAAACCAAATGTTTAGGCTCAACATTATCTCAACAGGGAGGATGTGACCTAGCCTGATACGGACCACATTGTGATCAGCCAGAGACTATTACCTCGGGTTGGTTTTACTTTTCAGGGTTTTTTAGTAATATCACTCGAAACGAACAGGTTCACATGTCAATTTTATCATTAGTCAGGAAAAGATGCCTGTGCAGAAGAAACTATGTGGCACAATGCACACCACAAACTATTATTAAAGTTCTCTCCGAACTGACAACATCAAGACATACGGATTGATTTTAAGTTTTACAGGAATATATTTACGTATATATATATATATATATATATATATATATATATATATATATATATATATATATATATATATATATATATATATATTGAGCCAGGGAATCATACCGAATTTCAACTACAGTTTAAGGAAGGCTATGGAGCACGCAAGCTGTTGACCTGTCATAATCTATATATAGGACTGTATGCAGTCAGGGGTATGATCAGTAAATTATACAATGAAGGTATGTCCTTCTGAACATCACCATCTGGTCAGAACAAGAACACTCTTAACCCTAGCTACTCTGCTGAACCAGTGTTCTCTCGACCCGATGGTAGGGGAGTGTGTAAAGATCCCTGAGGAGACCGGAGCTCAGGAGGTATGCTTAACTGTACCTCAAGGGCCTGCAGCATATCCAAATCAATAGTGCTCATAGGCATGGCGGGGTCGTCAAGGTTATCAGATTGCCAGAGAGTGGCGAGTGTTGATAACAATTCCTCCTCTGGTGGGGTTACTAGCGGGACGGCAGCTACGACTCCCGCTTGAGCTCGGGGCGAGGTAACAGGGTCAATATCATCGTATGGAGAGGAGAGGAGCGAAGAGCTGGTTGGGCTACCGGCATCCGACTGGGCTGGTCTATCCAGCACTTCCATAGCCCGTTGCTTAGGCTGGGCTCGAGTGCCGTAGGATGGACCCATAAATGATGTATCCGAGTCGCTGTCCCTGTCGGTTAACACCTCCGTCTCCATGGGCTGCCCTGTAGTGGCAGGGCCTGGGGTTGTTGGTCCTCGCCGTCCCGTACCTGCTCCGGCACGGACGCACTGGTTCAAGTGATACCAATGATCTCTCCCTTCAACTCTCACAGCCGAGGCTGTTGCAGCGACCACAGTGAAGGGTCCTTCCCGATGTGCCCCGAGGGGGCTCTTCCTCTTAAAATTACGAATGTGTACTCTATCCCCGGGTGCCACTAAACGTACATCCTCCCGTACCCCGTCCCCACCATGGATTGCTTTTCTAACCTGTGAATATAACTGTCTGTGGATTTGAGTGAGGATTTGCATATAATCCTGCATTTCGCCCTCCAATTGGGCCACAGACGGCTCTGTGTATGGACCTTCGGTGTATGCCATAGGCATTGGGCGCCCAGTGAGCATTTCATGAGGAGTCAAGTGCGTCATACGATTGGTCTGTGATCGTATCTTCATCAATGCCAGTGGTAAGGCTTGGACCCAGTTTAGGTGTGAGTCATCGCATATTTTTGCCAATTTATTAGTTAGGGTGCGGTACCCTTGATCCATCGTGCTTTGGGACTCAGGATGATATACACATCCTAGCTTATGATCAATCTTCAAGGCCGATGCAACATTCTTGAGGACGTTATTTACGAAGTGGATGCCATTGTCTGAACTCAAAAAATCAGGGATACCGAATCGAGGTATGACCTCACAACATAAAAATTTAGCGGCGGACTCCACATCCTCCTCAGAAGTAGCAGTCGCCTCCACCCACCGGCTGATGCGGTCCACTATTACCAGAAGGTAGCGTTTCCCATCTCCCTGGAAGTCCGCTCCCATGTCTATATGACTCATCATTAGATGCCGAAACGGTCCCGTCGGCGGGGGAATATGTCCTAAGGAGGTGGTAAGGTTCTTTCGCACGTTGTGGGTGATGCACACAGCACATGCGTTCAACACTTGGTCCACCTGTGAGGCCAGCTGAGGGGACCACCACTCCTGACAGATTTTCCGGATCATTTCGGCCTTATTGACATGATCCACGCCATGGGCTTCTTTGATCAAGCGTGGGAGGAGGCTGACTGGGGCTATACACAACCCTTCTACACTGCGCCATATCCCCGTACCGTCTTTTTGAGCCCCCCGTTTTAACCAGGTCAAAATTTCACTTACTCCTGCATCGTTTTGTATCTCTTTCACGCGGGCTCCATTGTGTCCCTGTGGATGCCGCAGCCGGCTGCTTTCCCCGTCCTGAGTTGGGGACCTCATCCGTGCAGGCCTTGTGGCAGCTTTCGCAAAAACAGTATATTATTATTCTCATTTTATTATTCTCATTCCCTTGCATTATATTATTTATTTTTCCTCTTTTTTTTTTTTCCCTTCCTCCCTACTTCCACACAGACGCACAGATAAGAACAGACAGGAACACACACATACACCCCTCCTTTCTATCAACAACGCCGGCAAGCTCCCATACACACATTGTATTCCACATTATTACACTTATTTATGTTACTACATGAAGTTTTCAAAGTATAAAGCACCTCCATACCAGCTCCGTATGCATGAAGCTTACAGTCATACAAATTAAATACAACTTTCTCCAAAAAAAAATTTTCTTTTCTCTAAATCTTATCCAACTTATCCAATACTTTAGGTATGGAGCTCATGTTCAGAGCACTAATAAATACATTTTCCCTGTCTCCAAAACTTACACGCTCTCACACCGCACTCATATTATAAGCACATATATTATAAGCACACACATTTGTTAGTACACATTCCATTCATACACTGGGCATGCTGTATTGCCCGACCCGGACCTGGGCCCAGGATTTATTCCCCTCTCTATCCAGCCCTGGAATCTAATCTATCTATCTTTTATCTAATCTTTTTCCAGCGGTATTAGGGGTCCCCACCAATGCAGCCGCCACTAATCTGCTAGTCTAGTCTAGTAACCGGTATCTGGGGTCTGAGGCCTCATTTTCCACCTGCTTTCTATCCCAGCCCTGGAGTATTTCTCTATTTCTCTTCTCTTTTTTCTACCTTTTTTCTACCTTTTTTCCCTTCCTCCAGCGGTATTGCAGGACTTTCACTCACACAACACATATACCATTTCCTTATTACAATTACAAAAAGTACAAGCTTCTACAATCTACACTTCTCTTACCTCTTCTCACTCACTCAAGGTTCTTTTGGAGACCCACTTAGTCTTTCTTCCCACCCCGGGGCTTCTCAGTCGTAGCAACAGACCACTAAAACAGAGCTTTGAAATAACAGGCGTCTGCAATGCCTTTTCCTATACGGCCTGTCTGTTGCTTAGAGAGCGAAGTCCCACGGGAGAGATTCCAGACATATAGATCTTAGCCCAGTCCCATCTGGGGTGTCAAATGTTGGCTCAAATTTAGCCTATTACCCAAAAACATTTAAAATTCAACTTAGAAGCCAATACTCACATCTACCTCTGAGCCCAGTTGGAGATAGAAAAAATACACCAGCCGTGAGTGAGAAGAAGCAAGGGTCCAGCTTTATTGTTCCATTCCACCACACGAGATCCACACCGATGAGAATTCTCAGAAGTGATCCCAATACCCTGAGCTTAAGCTCCAGTATTTATACTGTATTTACACACTAAATAACCCATATGTTTCAAGAAGACTATGATCTCACTACCAATAGGGTCAAAAAAGAGCTCATTTACCTTACTCTTATGTTCCAGAAAAGGGCTATTTCACTTACACATAGAATTGAAACCATAGGTTTTGTAAAGTGTAATTCCAATTTGTCAATGTCCGCCTAATCCCGCTTCTATGTGTCTAGGTGCCCGTCTTTTCTTCTTCTCCCCTTTGCTGGATGCTAGGTCTCCCTTATGTTTATTTTATGACATTTTTTATCCACAACACAATGGCTATATATACAAGCGTGCTCATTAACAGAAATGTGAATCAGGTGCAGGTGGTCATGTGACATGTAGTGCAGTGGCTGATGGGAACGGGAGTCCAGAGTTTCCTGATACATGACAATGTTCAGTAAGAAGTCTTCTAGCTCACTACACACTTACAATAGAACTTGATTAAAAACTCTTCTGTGCTTTTAGATAATGTTTCTAAATATTGATTATACATATAGATGATGTTTGTTAACTAATATTGATTATTAGATTACGCTTCTAAATATTTATTATACATATAGATGATGTTTGTTAACTAATATTGATTATTAGATTACGCTTCTAAATATTGATTATACGTATAGATGATGTTTGTTAACTAATATTGATTAGATTACACTTCTAAATATTGATTATACATATAGATGATGTTTGTTAACTAATATTGATTATTAGATTACGCTTCTAAATATTGATTATACATACACAGCAAATTGAGCGGAGTTAAATTTTTGGTGTTGATGAACAGAGAGTCAATCTAGCTTTACTTGGAGTTGATCTAACTCTGTATGTTGTCTAAACTGTTAGTTTTCACACTGTACCACGAAAGAGTTGGTGTCAAAATGGAGTGTTATAACTGTTTTCTAGAAATCAACTCTGATAGTGTCACTGCTATGGTGGACCGCACCATTAGGATTGACCGACCTAGATCAGACTGGTCGCTGATTCGTCCGTCTTTCTGGCAGGAGTTTGGTTAATGGACCCCTCCCTTAACTCTAGTGGAATGCACAGCAGGTGGAAGGAAGGATATTTTGTGGAAGAAGACGTTTCGCATTGTGTCGGTAAGTAACAGTATATTAGATGACCCAGTGCATGCTATTGTTATATACAGATGAAAATACGTATTTATACTTTGGTATGATGTTTATAGTCACTGCAAGGAAGAGCAACAGTAAAGCTAGAGCCGACAAACTAACATTACCTAATGTTAACGTTAGCTAACTGCTAATTAACTGCTAATTAAGTGTCTGGCAAGCTAACGTTAGCTAGGGACTGTTTCTTCTACTTTCATACGGTTTCTGATTACTGGTCTATAAGTGAACTAAATGGAAATCTCGTTGAGTTTGCAAAGTTTGCCCATGTCAATTATGTGACGTCAGTTATGTTAACAGTTTTTTGAAGAAGAGAACAGATAAAATTAGCTAGCTAATTAGCTGAAGTTAGAGAAGAACCTGCCCCCACACAGCAAAATCCGCAGTGTTGATTTAATACCCAGAGTGTTGAATTTACACGCTACAGTGTTTATATAAGTCCATTGGACACAAATGAACACTCTGGGTGTTAATTCAACACAAGGGATTTTACTGTGCACGTGTTAGCTGCATGGAAGTGTAATCCTGTAGAAAATACATGGTTAAGTTTCCTTTTGTTTGTACAAATTTAAATACACAGACACTGTATTTTTGGAATTCTGTATTTCCATGTTAAATAATTGTATATACAAATGCATGTGGAAAAGATTGCTACTTTGTTCTACGAAAATGATAGAAAATATGAAAGATATAAAATTAGTTGTTTCTAGGTTAAAGTGTTAGACAATCAGTGGGAAAGATGAGAGGTCAGGGGAGTAGGCAAATCCTGCGTAAGAAAAAAAAGTCACGTTTTTTTCGGCTGCAGGCGAGACACGGAGAAGATCACACTGGAGAACTGTAAAGTGATTAATGATACTTTTCGTGCTTAAGTAACACTTAATGGTTGTCAGACCGATAACCTATTCACTACTTTGCAAGCGGATGAAGTCAGTATCACATAGAGACATTTTCAAAACTAATTTGTTGGAATAGCTTAGCTAATAGTATTGACTGAAAAGTTAGCAACTCGGTAGCTGGGACTGTGTTATGCTAACTGGCTTCGACAGCCAATGAGTTGCCTCTGAGGAACAAGACTGCGAGACTAACCGGTGGAAGACAGCTTGCTGTTTGAACTGATACGCGAACTACAGCGGTGCGTGAGCAACTGCACACACCGAGAGCGCGTGAGCAGGGCTGCAGTGCCGGAGCATGGACCCTCTCTGGGCACGGACATCTCTATCAACCTCGTGAGTGAATTTGTTTGGTTTTGTTGCGCGATTCGCACGAAGCGGCCAATACAGTTTTAAGGCCTCAACGTCCCCAAGCTACAATTCAGGCCTGCATCAGGAACAGTGGTGTGCGTGGGGTTTATATAAATTCTGGTGTGCCGGCTTAGGTAGGCTATTGTTTTGGGCCCATAGGTTAAAGGGTATAACTGAAAACTGCTTGTTTTATGCATGTACATGGGGTTATATGTAACCTGTTGATTTGGTAATGGTATTGATTTAAAAACCTCAGAAAAAGGTATAACATTGAGTTAAAGTTTTGAATACAGTTTATTTCTAAGTTGATATACATGCAAAGAATTGTGTTTTAATACAAATACCTAAACTTTCCCTGGTTGTTGGGAATTCATTATTGCTATACGGGGTGTGGAGGGTTGATGTGTCAGATTAAGATTTATATTCATTTATTATAGAATAGAGTGTACACATTAGAAAAGGTGTTTGACTACACTTAGTATTACCTCAGTTAACAAGCTTACACATAAGTATACCATTTAAAAACATTAATCTAGTTAGTGACAGTTTATGACACGTACAAGGGAAATTGCAACCATAGACATTGAAGTTGAATAGGGTAAGAGAACCCAGGGCGTCTTTTGCCCCACTAATTATATAGGCAAAAGTCCACTACACGTGTATCATTCATTCTTCATGATTTCTTAACATTTTCATTATGGAAACTGCATCCTATTCTTTCACCTTACTTAAAGCCATCAATGCTGCATTTATAAAGGGCAGCACAACACGACTATCAACAACAATATAAAATAATTCACTTACAAAACCTAGGAAAAAAATCTGCATTACTAATAATTCATTATAACTGGAATAATAATAACATTATATAGATAAGGCTGCATTTTTATGAATACATTAATAAAACCTTAAGACTGACTAATTAATACTTATAAATTGGTGTATAATGCATGATCAGCATTTGCATTGAAAAAGCAAGTGTATCACTTATTAGTAATTATAACAATAATAAAAATGTAGCTATAACTGTTGTTATAACAAAGTATAGGTCTTTATGTGTCGTTATAAATGTGTTTATAGAGCACTGATACTTGCTTATAAATAATTATATATGGTGCTATTATTCATTATAAGCATGGGTGTCATAGTAAGTGCTACCATATGTGCTATTAGATTTGGAGAGAGAGTATATGGAGAAAGGTAGTTTTGACGTTAGTATAGGAGTGAGATGGGAGGAAATAAAGAATAAAATAAAATGAATTAACATTAGGTACTGTAAGGCAAGGGGAAAAAGTTGATGAAGAAGGAGAGGAGATTAAGGGAAAGATTGAGGGAAGATGAAGAGGGATATAGTATGGAGAAATATACGGATGTGAAAATGGAACTAGAGAGGTATGAGCAGGAGAAATGTAGGGAAGTGATCCTGAGGAGCAAGGCAAAGTATGCACTGGAAGGCGAAAAGTGCACACAGTACTAATAGGACTAGAGTAAAGGATGCAGAGTAAGGCATACATGCACTAAATAAATACAACGAAGGGAGAAGTAACTAAAGACTATGTGGAGATACTTGAGAGGGTACAAGAGTTCTGTGGGGCGTTATACCAGAGTGGAAGTATGGATGAAGTACTGGAGAGTGTGGAAAGGGGGCTGAGTGAGGAGGACAAGACATGGTGTGATACGGAAATAGAGGAGAAGTAGGTGACAGAAGCGACAGAGGGTTTGAGAAGTGGGAAAAGTCCTGGAAATGATGGGATAGGGATAGAGTGGTACAAAGTATATGAAAAGGAGGTAGAACCAGTGCTAGTAAAAGTTTTTAAGGATATGGAAAGAACAGGGGCTGTGCAGAATAGAATGGTAGAGGGAGTGATAACTTTAGTGTTCAAGAAGGGGAACAAGTTGGATTTAGAGAATTACAGGCCAATTAGTATATTGAATGTGGACTATAAAATACTCGCCAAATTGTTAGTAAATAGAATGAAGAGAGTAACAGGAAATATAAGTCCACCAACACAGAGTTACAGCATACCAGGCAGACATATTGCTGACACGACAGGGACAATTAGGGATGTGATAGAACATATGATGCGGGATTGGACGGGAGAAATAGTGCTAGGAATAGCTTGGAACAAGGCCTTTGACAGGGTTGAGCATACGTTTTTGTACAGGGTTTTTAGAGAAGTTTGGATTTGGGGAGAGAATGGTGGCATGGGTGATGAGACTCTATGGAAGGACAAGGAGTTGTGTTAAGGTAAACAGAGTGTTAACAGATACATTTGAAGTGGGGAGATCGGTAAGGTAGGAATGCCCTCTATCAGCATTATTATATGCTATTGCAGTAGAACCCCTGGCTACACTAATTTAGAGAGACAAAATAGGTAATAGGAATTGATTTGTTATATGGAGGGAGATGTGTAATCAACTAATATGTTGATGACACAACAATAACACTGAGGGGTGGAGGTACTGTGGTAAGGGTAATGGAGTTAGTTTCAAAGTACAGGAAGGCATCGGGGCGAAAATAAAAACGGACAAATTGGAGTTAATGTATATCGGTACAATAGAGAGAGTTGATGTAGGTTTGAGGGTGGAGGTAAAGTATATGAAAGTGTTGGGAGTGTATTTAGGGGTGGAATCTAAGGAGGCCAGGGATGTGACCTGGGCAGGGGTGATCAATAAAATAAGAACAGTATGTACAGCATGAAGGGTGAGAAAGTTAAGGTTAAAAGGGAATAGGTAAATAAAGTTTATAAAAGAATTAAATCTAGCATTCCTTGAGAATGGGCAAATGGCATTGAAAAGAAATGTGTGGGGGAAAAAAAACAGAAAAAGGCATGCCTGATACGTGAGGGAGGGCGAGAAGAAATATAAAATGAGGAATATTGGTGTGAAGAAAGTGTATGGTTGGTTAATAGTGGATGTGGTAAAAGAGCCACGGTAGAAAAAGTATAGAGCAGAGTGTTTGGAGATTTGGATGTAAAGGAAATATGGTCAAATGTGAATTTAAAATAGTATAGAGTGTGAAAATAATGATTTTTTAATAAGGCATAATAGAATCTATTCGTGCTAAATAAAATAAATAATTATGTGAATGTGATGTGTTATGTATTTTAATAGTGGTCATGAGAATTTCATGCATTAGTTTTTGGAATGTGGTGCTTTAATTTTAATTTTTTTTAAAGCTTTGTTAAAAGAAAATGGGTGTGGGGCGTTGGATTTGGAGGGAGGGTGGAGGGAAATATTTTTGCTCGGTTTGTTCAAAAAGGGGAAAACGTGGAACTTTTGCTTGGTGAATTTTGTATTAAGCCATGACAGATTAACGTTTGTCCTCAGGAGAGGAAAGCAAAAAAAAATAAAAGATTTACTTAGAACAATAATGAAGAGAAGTGGAACTAAGTTGTAAATATGGTAGGGAGAAGGTGGAGGAGTTCTTTGTATGTGGGAATACGTTTATTAAGGAGGAAGAGGGGCGAGGCATATTGTTAAATTGGTAGATGTTTTAGTTATTCGGGTTGGGATTCGGGTACGTCTATTGAAATTTTTGCAAGTTAGATACGTAAAAGAGTCCTGTCCATATAAAATACTGTCCATATATGTTTTTGTAAGAAATGAATAGATGAACAAGTAAATCTGTAAGTAGTTACATCATACACTTTCTGTCAAACTGTCAATCAAAGTAGTGTGCGCTGATTTATAGCCCTTTGTGCTTCTCTGGCCGCCATTTCTGTAGGTACACAAAATTTATGACCAGGGGTGGGGGTAACCCTATCGACTGTATCAGTGGGTCAATCTGGCTCCTGTGTGTCTGGGCATTGGTGGAGAGGGGTGTGTAGCCCCCCTCCCAACAAAGGTGTTTATGTTAATGAGCGTGGTTTTTTGGGTGGGGGTGGAATTTGCCGGGGGTGGAAAAGCATATCAATGTTTAATATTGGGCATGCGTTTGTATTACTGTGTGGGGGTATTTCGTTTGTGTAACCACATTGTTAGAAAAAGCATGATGTTTGAATGTGTACATATAGGAGTAGAATATTTGTTTTGTGAAATAAATGAAAACAAATGATTACGTTTTTAGGGAGCCCGGTTTGCATTTGAATAAAAAGTTTAGGAGATAAAGCGTTTTTTTAAAAAAAAGAATCTGTTTAAAAGAATCACACGTATTACATACCTTCTAAACATTCACCTTTAGGAGGTAAAAAATGATTTAAAGAGCTGTTTAAAAAGAATCGCACGTATTACATGACTTCTAAACAAAGATCCTTATGAGGTAAAAATGTTAAAGTGTTGGTTAAAAGAATAGTCGTACTGTTTAAACTAGAAGATAAGTTTTCGCGAGATGTCTTCCATTCGCTGGGTTAAAGCATTAATAATGTTAAAACAGAATCACCTCTTTCTCTCTCTAAACCGCGCCCATACATACGTGTTTCAGACACATCTCTCTCTCTCACTCACTCACTCACTCAGACAGTTTCTGTAGGCTATGTGCCCCTAATTTATGACTCTACAAGTCTGTTCTGTATGTGTACCTAATTTATGATCTTTGTGTTTTTTCCTGAACGACGACAGTTTGTATGTAGTCTAATTTATGATCTTTGTGTTTTTCCTGACCAAGAGTTTTGTGCGGGAGACACTTATTTTATGACCGGGGTCATGGTGTAATCCTATCAGTTTGTTTATGATAATGAGTTGGTGTCTGGGGATGTTAATGGCTTTTAAATATCATCTTAAGACATTGTAGTTAAAACACAGAAGACAGTCTGTAACTATCTGATACAATGGCTGCTCCAAGAACTTCTAATATCCCTAGAATACTGTCCTGCATCACACCTTTAAGAGACTCTGATGAAAAGCATGAGGAGTTAACTTTTACTCCAAGAAAAATACAACATGTTACTTTGTCAAAAATTCTTTGTGAGAATGACATTGTAAAGGAGCTGATGTTTAACCCTGAGGAGGACGTTACCAACTCCGGAGAACCTCTCTTAAGACCGCCCTCATGCTGCAGTGATTAAAACGGGGTTACAGTGAACACATATACAAGATGTCTCAAGATTCTGCTACAGCAACTCCCCGGAGACAGCGCAGGCCTTGCCTGATGAGAATGCAACAACAATAGAATCCCTCCCACAAACATGTGACAACAGTTGGCTAAATAATTTCTGCAAGGAATTAGGATATCACAGCCTAAGTTTCCTCACAACTCTGTACGGAATCAGTGGTACGTTAACTGGTGCATCTGCCTACGTCGGTATTGACGACACAGACGGCTGTATTTGATCTGACGCATTCAAGATTATAAAAGCGACAGTCGTGGTCCTTCTGGAACATCTTATCAACAAAAAGCTGAAAGAGCTCTGTTTTAGGTGCGAAGTGAATCACCCAAGTCAGATTTGACAAGCGTTTCTGTTCGAACCTGACACATATTTCTTTGACAAATACTTTGAGGAACTATCGCTTGATCTGGTCAAACCCGGACTTAAACATTTCATCGCTCAATTATTGAGTTGGTGTGGTTTGAGGATTAACCCCCAGAGAGTTCAAGGATTGGTGGATGCCCTTCTGCACGAGCTGCGCAACGCAGTGTACATCATGCAAAGGCTTCACGAAGTGAGAGAGAAACTTTTGGATGTCAGCAGCGAGCACATCGTCTATGACGCCGTGGACAGCTGGAAGGGGATCGCACCAGTTGTTTGAGATGGGAAATGCGTGTAGTGCTACAGGATTAGCAAAGAGTCTGCTTAAGCGCCATATTAGGTGCAAGATGTCCAGCATGATGTACAAATGCCTTACAGACTGTGCTGATGTACCTGTCGCTGTAAATGGATGCGATGTTGAACCGAGACGTTTAACAAATCTTGTGAAGCAGATGTGTCTTGTGTGAGGTACAGTGTGCGATTGGTCTGACTTATTGCATATGTGTATTAATGCATGCCATCCGATTTGGGCTTCTATGACAAAAATACTAGATCTTGTGACAATGTGGCAGATGTGTTAGAATTGTAGACATTTTTTATATGTTATACGCGCATGATTTATGTGTAATCCTTCTGTCGAGAAATGAGCAGACTGTTGTCTGTGAAATAATCCATATATTTATCACATATATGGTTGTGAAAAACACTGATGTGTATTAAATTTCTACACTCCATCGATGATGTATGATAACGTTTGTGTTCTTTTACTGAAATAAATACCATTACATTTAAGACCATCTGAGTTATTCTTTTGTGGAGGCTAAAGTGTCGATATGTCAGAAGAAATGAAAAAAGTGTATTACACTCCTTCAAATGCAGGGTCTTTGTTTGTGGTAAAAAAAAACATTTAAAAGACGGGGTTTTAAAAGAAACATTTTTGAAGCATGACAAAAAAGTACAACATACATCATTTTGCAACAGCCACCGATTTAAAAGCATGCATCGTCGAACGGTTTAATAGAACCTTAAAAGGGCGGATGTGGAGATATTTAACTGCTGCAAACTCCAAATGCTATATTGATATTCTACAAGACATCACGGATGGATACAATGCCAACTATCACAGGAGCATTAAGATGAGACCTATTGATGTGAACAAAGAAAATGAATCTGCGGTGTATAAAACATTATATGGACCTAAAAATAGGCCCACCATAACCCCCAAAATGACAAAAAAAAAATTGTGAACAAAAACAAAACATTTAAAGTGGAAAAAAATTTAAACAAGAAGAAACAAGGCCGAAAAACAATGGTTTTGGTTAGATGGCTCGGATGGCCCTCAAAATTCGCATCATGGATTGACCAGAAAGAATTGGTCGATATGCAGACCCCATAAAACAAACGAAACCTCATGATAACACACATTCATGTAAAATTCATGTTTTAATGTAACGCTTCCCTGTAATGCCTCAACGACTGTTTATCCAGAAAATCGTATCTTGTGTTATACAACTCGATTATCAAAAACTAACAATCTAAAAGGAGAGTGGCAAGTCGGGTACAGGTGTGCTACAATTACAGATTCGGACAAAAGATGAATTCTGTTTGATGTGGAGCAACGCTGTAGCCAGTGAGTGAGAGAGTGTGTGTGTGTGTGAGTGAGTGCGTGAGTGAGTGAGAGAGCGAGAGTGCGTGAGTGAGTGAGTGAGCGAGAGAGAGAGTGTGAGTGTGCAAGTGTCGGAGTGAGTCTTCTCTTGCATCTCCTGCATGTAGTCGATGACCAAGCGGAATGGGGATGGTTGCTCCTCCCATGCTTCGCGGGCCACGTCTAGCAGTCCTTGAGGTCGCCGTCCGAAGAGGAGCTCGAAGGGAGTGAACCCCGTGGATGCCTGGGGCACTCCCAGACGGCGAACAGCACATAGGGAAGGAGGAGGTCCCAGTTCCTTCCTTCCTCGTCTACCACCCGGCGCAACATCTGTTTTAGCGTCTGGTTGAAAGTCTCGTCCAGTCCATCAGTTTGCGGGCGGTAGACAGACGTCTTGAGGGGTTTCACCTGTAACAGCCGACACAGATCAGATCAGACATTAGTTTGGATATAAAAGGCGTACCTTGGTAAGTCAAAATGTCCTTTGGGATTCCCATGCGACTGAACAGGAGTACCAGTTCTCTGGCGATGTTGTGGGAGGTGGCTTTGCGTAGTGGCACAGCCTCAGGGTACCGGGTGGCGTAGTCCATGATGACAAGTATATACTCGTGGCCCCGGGTGGACTTGAGGAGCCTTCAAGCGGTCCTTCAGCTTCTCCAATGAGTTTATTGCCCCAGGTGGCCCCGAGCGGATTGGCATGGGCCAGGTGCATCAGAGCCTGCATTCTGGCTTTGGGGATGACCAAGAGAGAGTGTGTGAGTGAGAGTGAAAGTGCGAGAGCGAGAGTGCGCGCGAGAGAGCGCGTGAGTGAGAGAGAGAGAGAGCACGTGAGTGAGTGAGATAGAGAGCGCGAGGGTGAGAGAGAGAGTGAGAGAGAGACCACGAGAGAGACCGCGAGAGTGCGCGAGAGAGAGAGAGAGAGCACGAGAGAACATAAGTGAGAGCATGAGTGAGTGTGAGAGTGAGAGAGTGAGTGAAAGAGAGTGAGGGAGGGAGTGAGAGAGCGACTGAGTGAGAGAGCGTGAGAGTGCGTGAGTGAGTGAGAGTGTGCGTGAGTGAGAGCGAGTCTGTGAGTGAGAGAGAGAGAGAGAGTGTGTGAGTGAGAGAGAGAGAGTGTGAGTGAGAGTGTTTGTATGTGAGTGAGAGAGAGAGAGAGAGAGAGAGAGAGTATGTGTATATATGTGAGAGTGTGTGAGTGAGTGAGTGTGTGTGTTAGCCTCACCATCTTTCATGTTGAAAAATCACTCAGAATGCCTGCCAGAAATGTTAAAGTGTACACACACACACACACACACACACACACACACACGGTTGGGTTGGCGGTTCGATTCCTGGCCCGGGTGACTCCACATGTTGAAGTGTCCTTGGGCAAGACACTGTACCCCAAGTTGCTCCCGATGGTAAGCTAGTGCCTTGCATGGCAGCTCCTGTTGCCATGGGTGAATGGGTTGAGACACAGTGTAAAGCGCTATATAAGTGTGCCATTTACATTACCTTTATCTTTGTAATGTTCTTCCCTATTTGTGGATATTCTTGAGTGAAATAGATGAGGCCACATAGGGAACACATGAAGCAGTGATGAGAATGAAATTTCTAATAACATTAGAAATACATTAATATTTTCATATTACAAATCAATTTGTGTACTTTAACGTTATATAATATACATAGCAGTATATTTATCATCATGATCATCATCATCATGTGTGAATATGCTTTAAATATTTTGGTGTGCTGTCTGTATACCGTGTCTCTTTCCGTCTGGCTGGCCGGCGCGCACACATATATAGTGAAATCGGAGCAGCGTTCAAAGTTCTAGACCTGTCCTGGTGGTATGCGTGACCATTTTCCCCGTTTATGACGCCGTGAATGTCGAGTTTTTAAACCTTGTGGTATCTGAGAAGGCCTCCGTATTCATTTAACGGAGTTGTATTGAATCATTGCTGTATCTAACCTTTGCATTTTGGTAAGTAAATAAATGGCTTTTATCCAAAGTGCTTTACACTGTGTCTCATTCACACACACACAAATGGTATCAGAGCTGCCATGCGAGGCTCTAACTTGCCATCAGGAGCAACATGGGGTCCAGTGTCTTGCCCAAGGACAATTCGGCATGTGGAGGCATGTGGAGTCATGTGGGCTGAGAATCAAACTGCCAACCCTACGATTAGTGGACAACCCACTCAACCACCTGAGCCACGGCCGCCATTTTGTTTGCTTATGTAGCGTGTTTTAATAATGGACATTGTCACAAAGCAGCTGTACAGATATCTGGATATATTATTTCAATGTAAACTTACAAGCAACATTTCCATGTCAAGAATTGAGGGTATGTTCCTTAAAAAGTAAATAATAATAATAATAATAATAATAATAATAATGCTGGTAAACAGTTCCGAAACTCCGTGTATTGTTTTTGATATGTCAAAACTAGACAGCGCAAGCCAAGAGAGTGACCATCATGCCCAAGGATATTCAGCTGGCCCGGCGTATTCGCGGAGAGCGCGTGTAAACCACAACTCCGTCTAATATACACAAAGGCTCTTTTAAGAGCCACTTCATCCTCTCAGAAAACAGCTAATTTTCTTTCTTGGGCTGTTTGAATATTTAGAACGTGGTACAGAGAGAAGGGGACACGTGTCTAGGAGTGGCACCTTGAGGGTGTTTGTGCATGTATTTGCCAATGGGAAGGGTGAATTGGAAAAAACACAATGCATGGTAGCGGTGCTATTCCAGCAGGTGGAAGTGATGTCAGGCCAGTAGCAAGCATCAGTACATTCTCGAGTGACACTTCAATTTGGTGTTCTACAAGGACAAACAAAAATAATTTGGAATTTCGAACATAGCTAGAAAAAAATACCACAAAATGTCTATCATTTACTTTCTTCGGCGGAACACAAATTGAGAAATTTAGAAGAATAACCTGCTTACTCTTTTTCATACAACAGTAATAGATAATTGAACAATGGATCTACTAGCTTTCAAGCTTCAAAAAGGTCACAAAATATTGTAACTGTATTCCATTACAACCTGTACATTTACACGGACAGCAATAATCTAATTATTGACCTTATTCTGAATAAACAAACATAGATCGATTAGCGGCACACGTTATAACATCTCCACACCACACCGTCCCCTCCAGGGTTTCCCGTATCAACATACAGTTCATCTTCATTATGGGACCGTATACGGATTTGGGTGTTTCATTTTTAATTTTGCGAAAAGCTTCGGGTGCAGTTAATTATGTCATGTTATACATGCTAATAGACTGCTTGAAGCTGTGGGATGCCTCTGAAACTATACTATAAATAGTAGGTAATACATGGTTTAGGACGCAGCCGTGCTCTCTTCTTTGTCGTCAAAAGGTTGACCACTGCCGTGTGTGTCCTGTGGCAACATGTGGCAAAAACTCCCACAGGACATTAATACTGTGATTAAAGTGTGTACATGTCTATCAGTACGTTTACATGGTCTCATATATCAAGAAGGTACTCTGGACTTCAGTTCCCATCAGCCACTGCACTGTACTACATCAGTGTCACATGACCACCTGCACCTGAATCACATTTCTGTTAACAAGCACGCTTATAATATAGCCACTGTTTGCACTGCTTCCTTGTCTTACGTTTGTCTTACATTACCGTTGTCCATGTTACCGTGATTTGGTTCTGTTAGTTTATGTTTAGTCCTTGCCACAGTGTTTTGCATTAGTCATAGTATCTTTTGTGTTTTGTTGGTTTATTAAATAAAACGTTTAAAATCTGCGATTGCTTCTGTACCCATCTTTGAGACGTGACACATGGACAACAATAATCCGATATTAACCCGATTGAGACGATACTCTGATTAAGAATGTAGCATGTGAACAGAGATTATTGATGACCTTAATCTGATTAAAGTCATAACTGAAGTAAACACAAATAGAAATAAGACGTGGCGTATTCCTGTTTTAGTCGCATTATCGACGTGCGTTACAGACTTTAACACACCTCACTCACACTATTAATGTCATGTGGGAGTTTTCACCGGATTTTGCGACAGGACACAATCACACATGGCAGTGCACAACCGTTTCACTGCAAACAAGAGAGCACGGCTGCGTCCCAAACCGCGTACTTACCTACTGTGAATACTCATGTACATGTGTTTTTTTTTTTTTTTTTTTTTTTTAAATAAATTTGTAAAAGATTTCAAACCAACTTCTTTTACATTGTCATTATGGGGTATTGTTTGTAGAATTTTGAGGAAAATAATGAATTTAATCCATTTTGGAATAAGGCTGTAACATAACAAAATGTGTCAAAAGTGAAGCGCTGTGAATACTTTCCAGATGCACTGTACACCCACTATAAATTACTTTGGGACCAGCTGGTTAAAAGTAAGAAGAGGGAGGTGAGTTTTATGGTCTAGCATCGTCTGTGTCAACAATGAAGGCCATTATGTTTATCGGATCACCAAAAAACTAAATCTTTCTTCCCCTACAGCTTTTGGGAGGACTACACCTCAAAACATACTTACATTTACATTTATTCACTTAGCAGAAGCTTTTATCCAAAGCGACTTACAAATGAGAAAGATACAAGCAAAGCGATATATCAAGCAGAGAACAATACGAGAAGTGCTAGTGACAAGAAGTACTTGTAAATGAAAATAGAAAACATGCAGGGTAAATCCATGAAAAATGCAGCCAAACTGTGACACAAGGGTAAAATTCCAGAAGAAGGATATGGGTCAAATGCATGTAACAAGGACACAAAAATGTCTTCTAAAAAATAGGACAACGTGACAAGTCAGCAAATGACAAGAAGTTTGAAAATAATCAACAATTTGGAACCATCTTGAGATCTGTTAATTTGAATATTTAAATAACTCTTCAGTCTATTTCTGATCCTATCAAAAAGAAAGATTCAGAAGTCGAGATTTTCTTGGAAACAGAATTGTAAGAAATTACAGACTGCCTCTCAGCAGATTCCACCCCGAAGTTTGTTAGGATAAGCTTGTTCCCCAAAAAGGCAGAATTACCAAAGGGACAATTTATCTGGATCTCAGCAATATGTGTATAATATCACCTAAAGTGACATTCACACAGTTATAGCATGGGAGCAGCAGTGGGACATCAAGAACCATCCCTGAACAAAGGGCTACATGACTGTAATTAGCATTCAGAAGGACATTTGTCTCGATAATCCCATCATCATTTGGGGTCACACCTGTAACAACATCCATACTGTGAGAACGGAAAGTGATTGAATCAAATGCTATCCTTAATTTACATTTAGGATGAAACTTAATTTACATTACATACAGAAAACCTGGTTTGAAACAGTATAAATGTCTGTGTTGATATTATTCGAGGTTCACTTTGACTCCAACGAACCCAACCCAGATAGCAAGATTTGTCTGGCCCACTTGTGGGCCACATACTTGCTTAAGTTCTGGCCCAGTATATGCCTGGGTCAAAAACTGGCCCACACACTCAATATTCTTAACAAAATAAGATTGATCATCATAATCCCATGTTGTTCTTTATTTAGTTCTGTCCTGAATAAGCTATTTCACATAACAGATGTTTACATATAGTCCACAAGATAATAGCTGAATTTATAACAATTACCCCATTCAAAAGTTTACATACGCTTGATTCTTAATGCTGTGTCGTTACCTGGATGATCCACGACTGTGTTTATGTTTTGTGATCGTTCTTCATGAGTTTCTTGTTGAGATGTTGAGATCCATCTTTTCACACTGAGGATAACTGACAGACTCGTACACAACTATTACATAAGGTGCAAACGTTCGGTGATGCTCAAGAAGTGAACATTAGTGCCAGGGGGTGTAAACTTTTGAACAGGTCTAAATTGTTATTTGGTCTTCTGGGAGATATGTAAGTATCTTATTTAGCTTCTGAAGGGCAGTACAAAATAATTTTAAAAAAAAGGTCTTTAAACAAACTAATAATTTACACAGATCATCCTGTTCAAAAATTTACACCCCCCTGGCTCTTAATGTATCTTCTTGAGCATCAGTGAACGTTTGCACCTTTTGTAATAGTCATGTACGAGTCCCTCAGTTCTCCTCAGTGTGAAAAGATGGATCTCAACATCATATAGCTGCTGTTGGAAAATCCTCAAATATGCAGAATATGCTGCAAAAGTAAATAATGTGCAGGACCTGGAGGATTTTTCTGAAGAACAGTGGGCAGTTTAACTGCTCAGAACAACCAAGAGACTCATGAACTATCACAAAATATAAAAACAGTCATGGGTCATCCAGGTAACGACACACAGTATTAACAATCAAGGGTATGTAAACTTTTGAATGGGGTAATTTTAAAAAACTCAACTATTGTCTTGTGGACTATATGTAAACATCTGTTATGTGAAATAGTTTATTCAGGACAGGACAAAATAAACAAAATGGGATTTTTATGATCAATCTTATTTTGTTAAGAGTATTAAGATTTTGTAAATTCTGCTAGGGGTATGTATACTTTCTACCGCAACTGTATACCCACCCAGCTACCAACAGACACACACACACACACACACACACACACACACACACACACACACACACACACACACACACACACACACACACACACACACACACACACACACACACACACACACACAACAAATTCAACCACTTAAAAACAGCAAGGACTTTTATAAACAATTACAAATAGAATATAATATGAACATTTTAACATATTAACAAATAGCGCAAAAAAAAAACACCACAGTTAAAACACTCTACATACCTTCCTTTTGCAAAAGTCTTCTCGCCCACACTCTCGATCTGATGCCAGCTGGAGCCGCCTCGTCATGGTCCCCTCGACCTCCATCTCTGCAGCATTAGCCGTGAGGAGGTTTCTATGAACTGCAACTTTGGAATAAAGCAATACATATCGTACAGTCATTATGAATCTTAAGCATTAATTACACTTATACCATGGTCAGTGTGAATACTGGATTCTGATTGGCTGGAAGGTGTGCATTATAACTGTTTATTGCACAGGTAGTTCCAGCCAGTTTGATCACCGTTATAATTTCTAAATATAAATCTTATCACACTAATGTATCTCTGTGTCCGATTTATTTCAGACAAAATTCCAGATCTAACGACCTAACTTATGGAAATTAACGGTTATTTTAAACTTCTAATCAAAGTTTGTGCTTCTAAACCAATGACAGCTTTAACGTTATTAATTGTGAAAAGACCATGGTATAAGCGGGGTAAAACAAGTGGTTCATTTCCTCCACATCATGCATTAAAATCGTTTAATGCACATCTAGCCATGAATTACCCCTTACATATCAACTAAGAGAGACAGCTAATGCTGTATGTAAACACATATACTTACCAATCACGACCTCTCCGAGTTGGAGAGCGGACAGTGACGTTTTTCCATTGATTCCCCTCCAATTGAGGTTTTTTTTCCAGGGAGTTAGCACCCTCTTCAATATGCGCCAGGTGTAGTCGAGCACATCCACCCTGTCAATAAGCGCCAACCAGTTTACCTGAAACCGATTTAAAAAACAAAAATAATATACACTAATATAAAAATAAATAATTAATAAACATGTAATGCCTGGTCAACTGTGTCAGTGCTTCTCACTACTCCTGCAGTTACCCTGCCCTGTGGGTTTTCCATGTTTTCCTCCTCTACCAAAGATTAGGTCATAACTGTTCCCTCATATCAAAGTGGTGTCGAACGTTGTGCTTTGAGTACGAGTGTGTCCTTTTGAGAAAAAAGAAATGCTCTCAGTCGCTGTGTAATTGTGCAAGCAATTCTTAACAAAAAAGAAAAAAAAAATCTCACCAGTTTTTGCTTATAATCTGGGCTCTGTTGCATCCTTTGCTTCAGACTACGCAGTTGAGGAAGGTCTGGCAGGGGCAGTAAATCTTCATTAATATCTAAAGGCTGCACCTGGACCTCCTGTAGTTGAAGCAATCTCAGTAGTTTGTTGGTCCAGCACCATCTCTAATTTAGTCAACACCTCCCTCAGCATGGCTATGATAAAGAAGTTAACAATATTTACAAATGATACACACTACAAAACTATACAACTCCATCCTTAGTCTTATTCCTAACCTACACAATTCCAATAAGATGGCTGAGTGGAAATCACAGCTGGCCCTATCTGGTTCTGATGATTACCGGAGGCTCCTCGTAAAGTCTGACAGCCTGGCAGTGCTACAAGAGAACACTGTGTTAAGGGAAGTGAGGAAACATGTTCTACAAAATTAATACCTACAAAAGAAAGTCAATCAGAAAGCAGAAGAATACACTCACATGGCATATCGTCCATCGGCTGCCAGTTCTGCAGCATCTCTGGGAACGAGCCGTGTGCTGCTGGTGGTGGTGGTGCTGCTGGTAAAGTGGTGGTGGGAACAGGGGGGAAAGTGGTGTTTGGGGTGACTGTAGGGAAGTTAACAGTGGGGGCATGTTGAAGAATTTGTTTGGGTCCACAGCATGCTGCAAACTGTGTGGGCTTTCTGACAGAACATATTAAATTAGCATTAGCTCCATGTTCCAGAAAGTTCTAACCAAACATTCAGGAAAAAAAGTAAATCGGACCAAAAAGTAAAAAAAAAAAAAAGTCGTAAAAGAGGAAAAGGAAGGAATAAACGAGGATTTGTGTCTTGTAGAGCAATGAAAACTTCATAAAAAATATGTCGAGCTGTGAGAATCAGCATTTGTCACTATGATGCCAAACGTTCTGCGTCTCCCGACTCTGCTGTTATCCCGAAGAAACACTGAGAGATCAAGGTTTTGTTTGTTTACATCAGATGTACTGGAGCTGTGAATAAATAGACTAACAGATATCTTAAAGTAGCAAGATAACGTGTAGTCATTGAACAGGGGTGAATAGCTATTGAATTGCAGTACATAATTCAATAAGGTTTGAGAATGGAAGAGCTGATCGTTAAATACATCGCCAAACACGGCTCACAGGGAATGTATGACGGGATAGAGAATGTTGCTGATAAGCCGTATGAGTGGGCTATCTCCCGGTTTGAAAATTATCCCCAAATGCCTAGAAATAAAAAAGGAAAAGTTGCAAATGCGCTTCAAGTGGTTTTTGCCTCATATAAAGTGACTAAGTGAAAACTAGATGAAATGGAGGGAGAAAATGCGCGGCTTCATTCTAGACTCAGTCACGGCTTAATTCCTACTAAAATGTACCAGGCTAGTGAAAAGATCTGGAAAGAGGAAAAGATCAGAATGCAGAAGGAGATTGCATGTCTTAAAACTAACAATAGCATGCTTAGATCATCCGTTGAAACACTTTCCCGTGAGTTGGATGAAGCACAGGCTGCTTGTCAATTTATGATAAATAGTACAGTTGAGAAAAACACCTTTGAGAGATCTGTGGGTGCCATGCTTTGTAACAGAGTTTCAGGTTTTCAGGAAGTCGGTGATGGGGGTTGGGAGAGAGATCCTCTCACCCATTTAGCAGTAGTCAACACTCTGACTTCACAGTTAGATTTCCCATGGCACCAGTTCACTCCACTACTACCATGCATAATAGTGAAGAAGGGGAGGGGCCAATGACACACGATGGTCAGAGGGTTTAATCTAAACAAACTAGAAGCTGTGATTAAGAATATTGGAAAATTTGACCCCATCAAACAGAATCCTTTAGAGTTCTGGAAAAACCTGGAGCAATATTCAGATGTATACAACTTTACAGATGGTGACGCATGTGTGGTTCTGACTCTGTGTCTGCCCGATACTCTGTCCGGAGCCTTACATGAGAAAGTGAAGGTCAGAACTGCAAATACATTGGAAAGGAAACAGGGATTGCTTGAAGTTTTAGGAATGATGTCAGTTGACTGGGATAAAATAGCTGAGATGACCATGAGGAAAGGGGACCACCCAGTGGCATTTTCAGAACGGTTATTGGAGGCGTTTAAAACGTTCAGTGGTAATCCTGATATTACTCAGGATGATGTCAGCGTCAAATCTGCCCTACTTAGCAAGTGTGACCCACTCACTCATTCTGCTGTGGCAATGCATGTGACACATCTCTCCAAGTATAGTGACATTATTGCAAAAATGACACAGTTTTATAACATTAATGCTATTTCAAAGAAATCTTATCCCATGTCAGCAATAGGCATTATAAAGCCCTATCCGAATGGAGGTCGCAAGGTTTCCAGGATAAACTAGGGCCATGCTACTGGAGACAAAAAGGAGAGCCCACCTCCTCCTAACCCTGATAACCCCCCAGTGTGCTATTCATGTGGCAAAGAGGGACACAATTCTAGGGAATGCAAAGTTTTTTCTAGGAGAACAGCTCCTAACATTGATCTTAACCAGTTACAGGCTGCGGTTAACAGACTGAGCAAGGAGAATGAGGTACTGTGTGCTCACATGGAGAAGCAGAGCTTTAAAGCCATGTCTTCTTCAGCATAGGGATTACAGGCCTCCATTTCACATGTAGCACAATGTCACAAGATAATCACAGTAGGCCAATCGTAAATGTCGCTGTTGGAGGCCGAAGCGATGATTGGTTAGTTGATTCTGGTGCTTCATTAACAATTCTTCATTCTGACAATCCCCTACACAATGGTAAAGACACAATAACTTTAGAAAGGTTTGACGGAACAATTTCTCTTGCATCCTAGACAGAAAATATGCCGTTGCAAACTGCCAAAGATGATTTCAAAGACAAAGCCTGGTGCAGTAGAAGTGGTGATGGTCACGATATATTAGGTTCAGACATTATGATTAAGCGTGGCTATATCATTGACTATGGCAACAATTGCATTTGGCGTAATCCTCAGAGTAAAAATAAGCTTGTGGAGATTTTTGATGTACATGTGATCAAAAAGGCCGAGGATTATGACTTACATACCTTGTTATCGCTGGAAGATTCTGAATGATCAGAACGATTGGATCAGATCAGAGGTGTTTTTGTTAATCCAAAGCAGGATTGTGGCTGTGTTGATACTAGTGTGATGGAAGTGAAGGTTCACGGAGGTGACCCACCCTCTCTCAGACAGTACAATTATCCAGATGCTGCAAAGCCTTATGTACAGTGTACTGTGGATTCTGTTAGAACAGAGTATTAACAGGCCTTCCGTTTTCAAATAAAGCTTTATTGAGAGATTTCACAAATCATTACATAGACTTATTGACATTTGTATGTCACAGTAGTTCGATACAGTTAAATCGCACACATGTATTAATTTACCACATATTTACACTTGTGGTCACATCAATTTATGCCATATTTACATTTACACCAATTTACCACATATTTACACCTCACATCTCTTCAAAAACACAATAAAGTCCATGGGTGTTTATTTTTTGTTATTCTGCCGTTTTTCTTTTGTCTTTGTAATTCACTCACAATCTGTTTAAAGATCCTCTCAGCAGGGATGTGGCACTGATTAATAATCATATTACACCTTGTTTTCCAGAGTTTATAATTGACGGTGCATATAACAAACCAGTAAATGTATTTTACTTTTTTTTTTGGATGAAAAATTTCATACCTCATGGTTTTCTCACATATATTTATATCCAGTCCAATGTTTTTCAGTTTTTGCCATATTTCCGCTGAGCATGAGCAGTGTATTAAAAGGTGGTCAGTGGTTTCCTCCTCATTACCGTTATTAACAGGAAATTCTGTCATGGTAACAAAACAGCTCCATTTAACTATACACCGAACCGCTAATCTATTAACACTTATTAACCATACAACATCACCAACATGTTCTGTGATATCTTTTGTATTAATATTTTAATACACTGCTCACTTTCAGTTATTGTGAGGTGTTAATATTCTACCATACCTCCGTATTGATATTCAGTTCTTTTTTTATAAATACTTTTGCTGCATAAATGAACCCAGTCTATCCAAACAAAGTTTATTCATTGTGTCTAATTCTGTTTTCTTTTCATTAAAACTGTAATGTCATCTGCATAAGCAGTAATTTTAATTACTTTCCCGGTTGATGTTGTGACTCCTTGTATTCTCGGCTCGTTTTTAATCTTGTGTAATAAAGAACTGATTGTGATAATATAAAGTGCTGTGCTTAAAGGACAGCCCTGTTTTACCCCTCAGTCAATTTCAAAACATCAGTCAAACATCCGTTAACGTTGATCTTAGATTTTTTATACAGTGTTTTAATCATGTTAATAAACTTCTCCGGAAAGCCGTAATGGTCCATCACACACCATAAATATTCTCGCGATATTAGATCGAATGTTTTTTTTGGCCAAGCCCACAATAAAGAAATTTTTATCCGGTGCGTTTATAATAAGTTCTCTTGCTGCTCCCAAATTATCCCACATGTATCTGCCTTTAATCGCACACGTCTGCTCGATCTCTATTATTTTATTTGGCGTGTCATTCATCCGATTTACGATTATTTTAGTGATGATTTTATAGTCAAAATTCATTAAACTTAGGGTGATGTCAGCTAAAATGGGCCATCATGTAAAATGGGCCTGATAAGGTTGGAGCCTCATAACCTTTTAAGTTTTTACAGCCAATCACAATAACGGATCTTACATTGTTTCAACAACACTAGTTGACAATAGTTTTGATTGGTCTAAGGTTCTTAAAGTGGGCGGGGCAGAGTGTTATATGAAGCATGTCAGAGAAATTGTATGGTAAGTGATCATAGCATAGTAAATATCATTCATTATTAATAAGGGTGATAAAGCAATTATAAGTTACCAATGAAGCAAAAGCTCTATGAACAATGTTTTGAAAGACTCTGTCAAATACAATGTTTAAATTTAAAAAGAAACTTTGATTTTTGTAAAATAAGACATTTTAGATAGTGGCCCATTTTACCTTAACCAGCTAGATCAGTTTTGCTCTACCGGTGTGGTTGGGGAGGTGGGTAAACCCTGTGTATAGGTTACTGCTGAAACAAGAGACCACGACAGTCCTTCAGCATTCAATGCAGCAGGAACATTTAGGGTGTGCTGCTGTCAGTGCAACTCATTGTACCACGAGAGCTGTGGAGAAGATGTGCTTTCTATTAAATGAAATATATTTCCAGTGTTGTTGCTATGGCACACTGAACACAGTAGTGTCAATTTACTGTTAAAATGTGTTGTTATCTTTTTATATTGGCCCATTTAACTGAACAGCTGGCCCAATTTGCCTGAACATTGTGTTGTGGCTCAAGAGGATACATGCAGATACTCTAACCCTCATAATTTTAAAACAATGATACTTTTTCACATTTTAATATATATATATATAGAGAGAGAGAGAGAGACCCGTGCTAATTTACAAGAATATCATATTATGTATAGCTTGTTTGATGGTATTACAAACCATTTATCAAAAAGTGGCCCATTTTAGCTGTCTTCACCCTATTGATCTCCAGTCATCAAGTTCGGTCGGGTCTCCTTTTTTATATATTAATGAAATTACACAACGGTAAAACAATTCATTTAAAGTTCCCTCCTGTAGTCCTTCATTATATAAATCACTTAAGAGATCTTACACACTTTATAAAATTCAGCTGGGAGTGTGTCAGGTCCCGGGCTTTTCCCCTCGTTTAACTGCAGAATTTCTTCTAATACATCCTCTTCCTTAATGGGGTTTTCTAAATGTTGTGTGTCTATATTTCTTAATGGTGAGCACGTCGTTAAAAAAATCTGTTTGTTTATTTTACTTGAGTCTGCTTGACATCTTTTTCTTATGATATCTCTTATCTTTCTTGTTATTAACAATATTGCCCAAATTGTCTCTAATCTAGTTCTATCAGCTCTCCTGCTCTTTAGCTCTTTTATAACTTTTTGTGGTTTCCTGTATAGTTTGTGTCAATATCCACCTATAATTGCACTTTTAAAAACCATTCGTCATTTAATTGCCTTAGTTCCGATTTTATTTTATGTAAACAATCGTCATCGTCTATACATCTGTCTCTTAATAGACCTTGCCTTTCTCCATCATTAACCCTAATTGGGCCTGTCCTCAGACCAAACATGCTGATTGTAATTTAATAATTGATGAGCTAGCAAAGAAAGCTGCTGTGGAAGGAATAACATTTTCAGGTGTCACAGGGCTAAAATCAATTGCAGCTAACAACATTAGAGAACCGGTAGGCCTGAAAAGCACTCAGAGTGACCCTTCAGTGACAGAAGCAATCGGACCGAAGAGCAACGGACAAACTATTGTAGACATGTACATGTACATGATGCACAGGACAACATGTTAGTGTACAGATGTGGTGACACTCCAGTGTTGATTCCACCTGTAAGACTGCAGCATGATATTTTGTATCGTATCCACAATCAGAAGAAATCAAAGGGACAATTTATCTGGGTCTCAGAAATATGTGTATAATATCACCTAAAGTGACATTCACACAGTTATAGCACGAGAGCAGCAGTGGGACATCAAGAACCATCCCTGGACAAAAGGGCTATGTGGCCGTAATTAGCATTCAGAAAGACATTTGTCTCGATAATCCTTTCACCTCACCATTTGGGGTCACACCTGTAACATCCGTACTGTGAGAAGAGAAAGTGCTCGAATCAAATGCTATCCTTAATTTACATTACATACAGAAAACCTGGTTTGAAACAGTATAAATGTCTGTGTTGATATTATTCAGCGTTCACTTTGACTCTCAAAGTGCTTCATGTACTTTGTCACTGCCACGCTGTAATAAAGTTATTCTTCTTTGAGATCTTCGACATCCACTTATTTTTAGGGTTAGGGTTTGGGTTAGGGTTTGGGTTAGGGTTAGGGTTAGGTTTCTCTACTCTCTCTCTCTCTCACATACTACTATAACTTTATAAGAATAATAAAAAGGAATATTAAGATATTATAAGGGTACTATCTTATAATAATAATATATATACTCTTTATAAAAAACAGAATAATAGGATAAGTAGGACAGTAGAAGAGTAATATAATGATATGATGATATTATGAAGTAGGAAATACAGTAAACCGTTTTTCAAGCAGTATATCTATATATAAAATAGAGATATAGAGCAAATATGAAAATAAATTATAAACTAGAAATGCAGGCTCGCAAGGAAGGCCTTAATTTTAAGAGAGAACCATGAGGAGCCATTTATAAAGGTGGCTGAGTCAAGCTGCCCCCCCGTGAGATAATAGTAAGACCGAGGTCACTCTAGATTGTTTTGTCTCTCCACTTTTGATTTTATGGGTTATTCAAATCCCTTGGTTTTGATTCTCTGGGTTATTAGAAATCCCTTGGTTTTGATTTTCTGGGTTATTGGAAATCCCTTGGTTTTGATTTTATGTGTAATTTGAAAACCCCTGGTTTTGATTCTATGTGTAAGTGGAATGGCCCTTTTCTGGAACATAAGAGTAATGTAGATGAGCTCTTTTTTAACCCTATTGGTAGTGATATCATAGTCTTCTTGAAACATATGGGTTATTTACTGTGTAAGTACAGTATAAATACTGGAGCTTAAGCTCAGGGTATCAGATCACTTCTGAGAATTCTCATCGGTGTGGATCTCGTGTAGTGGAACGGAACCAATAAAGCTGGACCCTTGCTTCTTCTCACTCACGGCTGGTGTTTTTTTTCTATCTCCAACTGGGCTCAGAGGTAGATGTGAGTATTGGCTTCTAAGTTGAATTTTAAGTGTTTTTGGGTAATAGGCTAAATTTGAGCCAGCACTTGTCCTCTTGAGTCTTGTCCTGAAGCAACAAAAGTAAGAAATTCCAGAGTTCGTTCAGTATCAAATTTGGCAAATGCTTCCTATTTTTTCTTCAGCTGCAATCACATACTTCCTCAAGTCTGTAGAAGTTCAGTAGCATCATTTTTGGTGGTGCCCCGGAATAAATTATGTGAATCTGCATCAAATGACCAACAAAGCAATACTAGCGTGACTGGAATTTGTACTTTTTGGGTTTCTATCAATTAAGCAGAATATAGATATAAATTTCCCCAAAGAGGAAATGTTTCCACCATGGGTGCATAAAAAAAAACAACAACACCATAATAAATGGTTAATTAATAATTATAATGGTCAGAAGATAGAAGTGGAAACCTTTATTTGTCAATTATACATTACAGCACAGTAAAATTCTCTTCCCAGCTTGTTAGGAAGTTGGGGTCAGAGTACAGGGTCAGCTGTGATTCGGTGACCCTGGAGCAGAGAGGGTTAAGGGCCTTGCTCAAGGCCTCAACAGTGGCAGCACTGGGGCTTATACAGAGCATTAACCGTTGAGCCACCACTGCCCACAATGTATTATTTTTATGTCAAAATAATACAATAAACAGTAATAATGCTGATGAGCTCTGTTTGTGTAAAATACCCAAAACCTACCTCTGTTTTAGGCGGCGTTGTGTGTTGTGCTGGATGGAGCATGACTGCCCTCCTGTGGCCAAACTCGGGAACGGCAATTTCCCAGAAGCGGTATTCTGTAATTTATCTTTTAATAATGGTGTTTATATGTTTTTAGTATTTAGCCATATTAATATTAATATCTCTCTCCTTTTTCCCCTTTAGGATAATTATTGATGAAACTCATATTTCATTCAGGGGGCACAGTGGAAAGTGCTCAGCACGTTCACCTCACACCTACGGGGCTGTTGGTTTGATTCTCGCCTCCATGTTCTCCGCATGCTTTGTTTCCTCCGCGTACTCCGGTTTTCTCCCCAGTCAAAAGGCATGTGTTGTGGGCTGGTTGGCATCTCTATATTGTCCAAAGTGTGAGATTGTGCCCTGCAATGGGTTGGCACCATGTCCAGGGTGTCCCCTGCCTCATGCCTGAATCCCCTGGGATAGGCTCCAGGCTCCCCGTGACCTGTGTAGAATAAGCGGTACAGAGAATAGATGGATGGAAGCATGGAGATTTCATCCATTGCTCTGGATGGATCGTGACTGCCATCATGTGGCCCAGTTTAGGAAGTGCATGTTTCTATGATTTTTTTAGAGCAGCGTTTCCCTACCTTTTTTCAGTCACGGCACCCTTTGAATATTTTCAAAAAATTTGTGCAGCCTACACAAACACTGATGCTAGACAGCGTTAAGCCTGGTTTATACTCGACATGTCCGGCAAAAATGATGTCATTGCGGAGTGTGCGGTCGAGCGTGTTGAGTGCGTGAGGCTTCATTTCTCATGGCGGTCTGCATGGCGCCGGATCCGGAAATGAATGACTTGGAGGCGACTCTTGCCGGAAAGTACCATAGAGAGAGCCAGATGGCACAAAATTCATGGAAAGGTTTTTAAAATAGTGATTTGGATTTGCTTTGTACATACTGCTGAGATAATAAAGCCAAAACTGAAAGTTTTTTGGGGTGCACCATGTTTTCATTCATCAGTATCTTCACAAATAAACACAGTCACTACACTACACCATCAGACACAGTGATTACACCTCATTCTGCTGTCTTTATACGCAGAGACCTTTACACTGATGGTGAACATCCAGAGTGATCATTCTGTAATATCTTTCTTTTCTCTATGTACATAAAGAGACATTTACACTGATGGTGAACATACAGAGTGATCATTCTGTAATATCTTTCTTTTCTCTCTATACATAAAGAGACATTTACACTGATAGTGAACATCCAGAGTGATCATTCTGTAATATCTTTCTTTTCTCTCTATACATAAAGAGATATTTACACTGATGGGAGAATATAATAATCACCTGGTTTTGTAAATGTGAGAAATGACATCTGCAGGAAGCTCGACTTTTTGATGTCTACAGTAATTGTTAACATTTACAAAATGAGCCTACAATAAATAATAAGTCTATTTAATGAAAGTGGAGGTCCATGTTTAATAAAAATCTAATAGAATGAATAAAATAAATTGAGGTTGTTTAGTTCAGTTTTATACATGTTCTCATATTTATAGCTGTGTGTTGTTGTAATGAGACAAGTGATAATGTCACGGTTTATTGGGTTTTATATGATTATTATTATTATTATATAATTTATTATTATTATTGTTATGAGTGTGTATCTGTCTTATTATTTCTGTGTCTGTGTTATTATTTCAGACATCAGATATTTCTCATCTATATTAAATGTTTTCTACACATTTGATCGTTTTAGAAAATGTTTGAAGGATTTTTACACGCACCCCTGCTCTCATCAGACAGAACCTCGATTGGGAAACACTGGCTTAGTTACTCGTCTGACCAATGTGTTTAACTTACTCTCCATCATCACTTTTATTCTGAGTAACATTCATTATTCACACAAAAACTACTTACATACCAATCCTCACTAATATCAGGATACTCGCTCTCATTAAGGGGAAAACCAGAAAAAATACATTTCTGCAAATATTTAAGTAAACTTACTCAGTGTATGAGTTCTGCTTCTTTATCTAATGATCTGCTGAGTGTTTCTACTTCCTGTTATTTTATTTTAGTTTATATATTTGTATAGAGCTCTGACAGTTGTTCGTGCTGAATGAAGCCACGAGATAATAAATGAAGGTAGTGAAATGATAATGTGTGTGATGTAGATTTTACCAGACTTTTAATTCTGTTCTCTGTATTTGCAGCGTTTTCAGGCTTATACTTTCAGTATTTACAGGCCTTTGCTCGATGGATCAGAAAGCTGTATGATAACAAACCATATCTCTCTTTCTCTGTGTGTGTGTGTGTGTGTGTGTGTGTGTGTGTGTGTGTGTGTGTGTGTGTGTGTGTGTGTATTTATTACCCTACCTCACTGCCCCCTCCGCAGAATAAACAGGTAGACAGTGAAAGTGAAAGTGAAAGTCAGTCTCCATTTAGTGTGGAGAGGAAAATACACCATTTCAAAAGTAAAAACACAGTGAGTATCTACATCTAAAGCTATAATATATAAACACACTGAATGTACACTAGATGCAGAAGAGTTTTGTGCGTTTGTACTGAAGTCTGAATGTACACAGGTTGTTTTATGACTTGATACAGAGACTATTTCCTGTAAGTGAACTCTGTGCTGATACAGGGTTTGATTTAACACGCCGATGTTGCAGTGAAGTAAACGTGTGTCCTGCTGTAATCTGGAGAAGGAGACATGACCTCCAACATGAGTGTGTCTGGAGAACAGGACTTAAAGAGAGACGAGAGGTGAGTAACTTTTCCATTCACCAGCAATAAATACACACCGTCTCATGGAACAGATCTGTATCTCTAAACACTCACTAGTTAACAGAGGAACTAAAGTTTGCTTTAAGGTGTTTAATAGCAGTGAATATATCACTGATCTGATCTAAGAACAGTTTAGAGAAATCATTCACTGAGAGAAGAGTAAAAAGGACTGTGCAATGTGGAGAAGAGCAGCGTAGCTTTGAGTCGGTGAATTCTACAGGCTTTAAGACCCAGCTGAGTCAGTTATCTGTGATTGGGACTCCTGACATCAGTGTAATTCCTGAGGTATGAGGCGTGTCTCCTGTTTGAATAAGTGTGCAGACTGGAGCTGAATTAAAAAGATGGAATTATTGGTGTTTAATGATGAACACATTGTGTAACAGTGAGACAGCAGAGTATTAATTATTGCTGATATTTCTGTTTAATTCTAGAATGAAGGAGGGAAAGAGATCAGACTCACCAGAACCCAGCTGTGTGTCCATGAAGAGTGACTGATCAATGGAGCAACCACTTACCTTCAGAGACGGAGCCAGTTCTCCTGATGTGAGGTCAGTACAGTGAGGTGTTTTACAGCAATGTTCCACCTGATCAAACTCACTGGTCTCATTCTGAAGCAGTAAAACACTAAACTGTGCAGTGCTGCAGCTCTCGGACTGGCGGTGAGGAAAACTGCTTTAAGAGTTCAGTTCAGCCTGCAGTCCCTGAGCTGGAGGGTCTGTGGTGCTACACAGCAACATTTACACCTGGGACATTAATGACTAGATGACTATTTTATTCATAAACATGTTAGTGTCAGTGAGAAATCCTGAAATCAGTGTATTGTGTTAAGAGGATAGTGTTATATATCTGTCTCTGTATTTATTAGTGTGTGTTGTGCAGCTATGAATACATATAGTCTATATTACATCATGTGTTTTATTTCTTCACAGACCACAACAGAAGAAATCAAACCTCAGCAGAAATCAGTTGGACTCCATATTCAAGGTGTGTGTCTTTTTAATGTGTGTAACTTGTGTGTGAGCAGGTTGCAGGTTTTTTTTTTTTATTTAAGATCATGACAATTTACAGATTTAATAATGTGCAGCAGCATTATGGGTAATTGGACAGAATTTCAGCTGTAACTGTGGTAATAGAAAGAGACTTTTATTCTTTTCACAAAATAAAAGCATCTCTAAGTGTGTAACATTATAATATTTAGATGTGTTCCTGTGTGTTTCTAAGCAGGAGCTGGAACACAAAGTCATCACTCTGATAAAGAATGAGCTGAAGACATTTAGGAAGCTCCTGAGTCCAGATTACCCAGCATGCACTGAGAGGGAGGTGGAGGATGAGGAGGATCTGCACAGTGTCAGAGAGGTAGCGCTGAAGATCACACTGCACATCCTGAAGAACATGAACCACACAGATCTCGCTAACACACTGCACAACAGTAAGAGCTCTGAGTCATGGCTTTATTCCATCAGGTCCACTTTAGAGAAAGGAAATAGTTTTAGATAGGAACACTTTTAGTTTGAAGTTTGAGTTTAGTATCATGTACATCTGCTGCTTTTCTGTTCTGTTCGTGGTCCAGCTTGTGGTGACTCTGTACAATGGTCCTGTTCCTTCAGGAATATTTACTACATGAATCAGGAATGAACAGCAGCATTTCAATTTTACATTTAATCCTGTGTTCAGTGATTTTACATTAAAACATCTTATTACTTTGTTTATTAGAGTCTGTGGCCTCTGTGTATCAGACAAAGCTGAAATCCAGCCTGAGAGAGAAGTTTAAAAGAATTAATGAAGGAATCTCACAGCATGGAAGCTCAGCACTTCTGAATGAGATCTATACAGAGCTCTACATCACAGAGGGTTGGAGTGGAGACGTCAATAATGAACATGAGGTGAGACAGATTGAGACAGCGTCCAGGAGACCAGCAGCACAGGAGACACCCATCAAATGTAATGATCTCTTTAAAGACAAGTCCATCAGAAGTGTGCTGACGAAAGGGGTTGCTGGAATTGGAAAAACAGTCTCGGTGCAGAAGTTCATTCTGGACTGGGCTGAAGGAAAAGCAAATCAGGACGTCACCTTCATGTTTCCACTTCCCTTTAGAGAGCTGAATCTGATGAAGCAGAAACATCTCAGTCTGATGGATCTTCTTCATCACTTTTTCCCTGAAATGAGAAAACTAGAATTAATAGACTCCTACAAAGTGCTGTTGATCTTTGATGGTCTGGATGAGTGTCGACTTCCTCTAAATTTCCAGAAGAATGAGAGACTGTGTGATGTGACAGTGTCAACCTCAGTGGATGTGCTGCTGACGAACCTCATCAAGGGGAATCTGCTTTTCTCTGCTCTCCTCTGGATAACCTCTCGACCAGGAGCAGCCAATCAGATCCCTCCTGAGTGTGCAGAAAAGGTAACAGAGGTACGAGGGTTCAGTGATCCTCAGAAAGAGGAGTACTTCAGGAAGAGGATCAGTGATCAGAGCCTGGCTGATAAAATCATCTTACACATGACGTCTTCAAGAAGCCTCTACATCATGTGCCACATCCCAGTCTTCTGCTGGATCTCAGCCACTGTTCTAGAGAGAATGTTGGGTGAAGCAGAGAGTGGAGAGATCCCCAAGACTCTGACTCAAATGTTCACACACTTCCTGATCTTTCAGATCAAACACAAGGACCAAAGAGACCAGAGAGAGTATCCTGGCACTGGGAAAACTGGCTTTCCAACAGCTGGAGAAAGGAAAACTGATCTTCTATGAGGAAGACCTGAGAGAGTGTGGCATTGATGTGAGAGAAGTGTCAGTGTACTCAGGAGTGTGTATCCAAATCTTCAGAGAGGAGTTTGGGCTTCACCTGGGGAAGGTGTTCAGCTTTGTACATCTGAGTGTTCAGGAGTTTCTGGCTGCTTTATACACATTTCTCTCCTTCATCAGCAGAAATGTAACAGAACAACCAACCATTAATCTGTCTGATCTTCTCAACAAGTCAAACATGTCTGATCTCCTCAAGAGTGCAGTGGACAAGGCCTTACAGAGTGAGAACGGACACCTGGACCTGTTCCTCCGTTTCCTTCTGGGTCTCTCACTGGAGTCCAATCAGACTCTCTTACGAGGGTTAATGCCACAGACAGGAAGCAGCTCTCACAGCAAACAGGAAACAGTCGAGTACATCAAGGAGAAGATCAGGGAGAATCCATCTCCAGAGAAATCCATCAATCTGTTCCACTGTCTGAATGAACTGAATGATCATTCTCTAGTGCAGGAAGTACAGACTTACCTGAACAGAGGAGGTTACAGTCGTCTCAGGGGAACCATACTCTCTCCTGCTCAGTGGTCAGCTCTGGTGTTTGTGTTACTGAACTCAGATCAGGAGCTGGATGAGTTTAATTTGAGTAAATATGACCGATCAGAGGAATGTCTTCTGAAGCTGCTGCCAGTGGTCAAAGCCTCCAGAAGAGCTGTGTGAGTATTTTTATTTATAAATGTATTACTGCATGGTTTATGATTTTAATGTAACACTGAACTGCACTGTTTGGATTAATGCTGGTTAATAATTACTTTAATCATCTTTAAACAAACCTCTGGTACTGTTAAAGAAGAGTTTCACTCTTTACACCAACACGTTACGTCTGCACTGAGGGCGGGGCCATGTGGACAAAACCTTCTATCACCATTTATTACCTTTTCTCTAAAACTGATGAAGAAATGATCTCTACAGAATAACTGCATGTATTCATCACTGCTTTTTGATCAATTTGTGATCTAATCACCAGTGAAAGGCACTTTTTCTTTTCTCCTTTCATTTGAAAGTTACATTGAACAGAACTTCACAAACGAGAAGAAGAAAAACAGAACACTGTCACCATGGGAACAATATGAATACAACATGTGACATTGGTGATATAGAGGATCTAGGAAAATATCTATCCATAGACATGATTGATTATTCTATTTTCTGGTCCTATGATGTGTATCAGCGTATCACACCGCCCAATCTGCACTGAGGGACACATGTGAGAGTGTCGTGGAAAACAATCTTTCCAACCTAAGTTAAAGACTTCAGAGACAGAGGGTTTGTAGATGCCAAAGGTCATCAAACTTTATTGAAACAACAAAGTGAGACAGTCTGCAGAAAGTCTGAATTAAACACACACACACACACACACACGTCTTTATATACTTTTCTGAAGCAGTTAAATTATCCCTAGTCGGGGCATTAACCTCTTCTTTCTGAAAACAAACCAATCTCCATCGCCGTAATGAATTATTCATATCTATATGATACATTACATTTGTGGTGCATGCGTTGTTAGTTGGATTTTCTTATGGTTTTATTGGGACAAGGTCATTTTTTGCAGCGCATGCGCCTTGCGTTGAATTTTCTGAAAGGTTTCATCAGGACAGGATTTTTACCTTGTCCCAAAATTCACCCTTATTCCTTAATGACTTTCTGACTTTAGTCCCAGCCTGGTACACTTCATTCTGGAAGTCTGATCTGTTATTGTGACACTGGTATTGAAGCTTAAAGGGCCTTGATTGGAAACACAGTTCTGGTGAATGTCTAATTGCTCATTTATTGCCAGAATAAAGCTGCTTTAGACAAAACACACGGTTCTTCTAACTCAGGTTAGACAGGACATACAGAGATACAGAAAAACACCTGATGTTCAGTAACACATAGATGTCTTCTAGCTCACTACACACTTACAACAGAACTTGATTAAAACTCTTCTGTGCTTTTTCACTTTCACACCGACCTTGTTTGGTTTGGACCGATCAGACTTTCTCTTTAGATTGGATCTGGTGTGGGATTAGTTTACAGGATGAAAGAGGATTGTCCTCGAGGACGGATTTCCAGTTAGCAAAAATATCATAATCCCTCTGTGCAGATCAAGGGATGCGTCCTGTTTACAACTTTAATCTCTAACAAAAAATGTGTGAATATTTACCATAAACAAACAAACAAACAAACAAACAAATAAATAATGCATGCACTGTGTGAGACGGATTTCCAGTTACTCGTCAATTTACTCCACACACTCTCTCACACACACACACTCACTCACACACACACACACTCTCTCTGTCTCTCTCACACACACTCACACACACACACACAGACTCTCACACACACACAGACTTTTTTACATGTACGTCCCTTAAAAATGGTTTCCATTATTCAAACGAAAACCCTTCTGATTTCATTTCAATAATAATAATAATAATAATAATAATAATAATAATAATAATAATAATAATAATAATAGTAATGCTGATGTGGTGTCCTGTCCTCTGATTTGTGTGTGTGAGAGAAACACACTCACATTTCTGTTACATGGTAAAGAGTAAGTGTATTATGGCTGTGTGTGTGTTTGAGATCAGTGTTCTGATATTTCATCATTTCTCTTCCAGTCTGTGTTGGTGTGATCTGACAGAGGAAAGCTGTAGAGTTCTGTCCTCAGTTCTCTGATCAAACTCCTCCAGAGTGAGAGAACTGGACCTGAGTAACAATAACCTGCAGGATTCAGGAGTGAAGCTGCTCTCTGCTGGACTGGAGAATCCACACTGTACACTGGAGATACTGAGGTACACACACACACACACACACACACACACACACACACACACACTGTACACTGGAGATACACACACACACACACACACACACACACACACACTGTACACTGGAGATACACACACACACACACACACACACACACTGTACACTGGAGATACACACACACACACACACACACACACACACACTGTACACTGGAGATACACACACACACACACACACACACACACACTGTACACTGGAGATACACACACACACACACACACACTGTACACTGGAGATACACACACACACACACACACACACACACTGTACACTGGAGATACACACACACACACACACACACACACTGTACACTGGAGATATATATACACACACACACACACACACACACACACACACTGTCACTGGAGATACTGAGGTACATGCACACATACACACACACACACACACACACACACACACACACACTCTCTCACACACACACACATACTCTCTCACACACACACCCACACAAACACACCTACTCTGTCTCACACACAAACACTCCCTTGTACTTCCCTTAAAAATGGTTTCAATTATTATAAAGCATTTATTCAAACAAAAACCCTTCTGTTTTAATTTAAATAATAATAATAATAATAATAATAATAATAATAATAATAATAATAATAATGTTGTGGATAAAAATGACATGAAATAAACATGAGGGAGACTTAGTATGAGTAATATGTAATTTTATTGATAATTCACAGGACTGGTGGGTGCATAATCTTGAGGAGAGCGGTGGGGGGGGGGGGGGGGTGCGTCCTGGGGACATGGGATAGTCAGCGAAGGTGAAGTGAGAGGACCACTGAGAATGGGGCGGACTGACAGGTGAGAAGAGGGAAGAATGGTCGGGGCCCAGGTCAGAGAAGGTGACATCTTCCTCAGACTGAAAGCTGGCGGGGGGTTCTGGCTGGGTAGAGGCGTCAATACACATGTTCACGGAGCAGATTCTGTATCGGAGAGGGGGGGGGACCCCGCATTTCCATTTCCAGAGGGGGTGCTGCAAAGAAAGTTAAGTAGCACCATGATATCAGCAGTGAGATGCACAAGCTGATAATGAGTGTCCAGATCAAGATCCAGATCCAGATCCAGTAAAGGGGAGAAGAAGGAATGACAATGGGCACGTAGACACACAGAAGCGGTATTAAGCGGTTATTGACGAATTGGATTCACACTTTAGAGATCTTTAAGAGTACTACACTATGGTTTATTAGTCGAAGAGTCAAAAAGAAGTATAAGAGCTGAGGAGTGCTAACACACACACACACACACCCCATTATAACTTTATAAGAATAATAAAAAGGAGTATTAAGATATTATAAGGGTAATATGAATGAATGAATGCCTTTTATTGTCACTATACAAATGTACAATGAAATTAAGAGCCACTCCTTTTTGTTCCGTGCACACATGTACATTCAATAAACAAGAAGAATAAACAGATAAATAAACAAGATAAACAAGATATTGGGGTGGATGGGGGAGGTACTATGAAATTCACAGTTTTGAGACACTATATACATATGCTGTGAACTCAGTACATGTATGTGTTTATAATGGTAATAGCTTTCGGGAAGAAACTATTCTTAAATCTACTAGTGCTTGTTTTGATGCACTTGTAACATCTCCCTGAGGGCAACAGATTGAACAGATCAAAGCCAGGGTGAGAACTGTACTTAATGATGGGTTTTTCCTCTGCTGAGGCAACGGTAGGTGTAAATATCCATCAGGGAGGGGAGAGGGCAGCCAATGATCTTCTGTGCTGCTCTTACTACTCTCTGAAGCCTCTTCCTGTCTGCTGCGGTGCAGCTACTCTACCACACCGTGATACAGTATGTCAGCAGGCTCTCGACGGACGAGCGGTAGAAGATCAGCAGCAGATTGGAGTCCAGATTGTACTTCCTGAGAACCCTCAGGAAGTGTAGCCACGTTTGAGCCTTCTTGATAACCGCTGTGATGTCCGTCCAGGAGATGTTTGCAGAGATAAGGATGCCAAGAAACCGGACGGTGTGGACCCTCTCCACACACTCACCATTAATGAAAAGGGCGGCCAGCTCAGTGTTGTGTTTTCTGAAGTCTACAATGAGTTCCTTGGTTTTCTTGGTGTTTAGAGTCAGATTGTTCTTTGAACACCAGGCTGCCAAGTTTAGGACTTCCTCTCTGTAGGCTGCCTCATCTCCTTTTGAGATGAGTCCGACCACTGCGGTGTCGTCAGCAAACTTGATAAGATTATTGTTGTGGACTGGTCTACAGTTGTATGTGTAGAGACAGTACAGGAGGGGGCTCAACACACAGCCCTGTGGAGAACCTGTGCTCAACGTGCGAGTGGAGGAGAGGTGGGGTCCGGGTCTCACTGTCTGGGACCGGTTGGTGAGAAAGTCCTTTATCCAGGCACACGTGAGGTGGGGGAGGCCAACGGTGACCAATTTGGTGATGAGAATGTCAGGAATTATTGTATTAAAAGCCGAAGAGTAATCCACAAAAAGCATCCGGACGTAGCTCTGTTGCTGCTCTAGATGTCTCAACACGTAGTGGACAGCTATGGCGATAGCATCCTCTGTGTATCTGTTCGCACGATAAGCGAGTTGAAAAGGATCGAAATCTGGGGGGAGGTAGTCCTTCATGTGCTGAAGAATCAATCTCTCAAAGCCCTTCTTGATAACTGGAGTGAGGGCCACAGGACGATAATCATTCAGGCTAGTGGTGGGCGACTTCTTTGGCACTGGGATGATTATGGCTGATTTTAGGCAGGCCGGGATGACTGCTTGGGCCAGGGAGAGATTGAAAATTCTGGTAAAGATGTGGGCAAGCTGGTGGGCACATGATCTGAGCACCTTACCAGGTACACCGTCTGGGCCAGCAGCCTTCCTGGGGTTCACTGCCAGAAACATCCGTCTAACATCGTGTTCCCTCACAGTAAGTAGAGTGGTGCAGGAACCAGAAAGGAATGGAGGCAGGGCTGGACTGGTACGGGGGCCAGATGAGGGTGGAGGTGGGGCTGGAGCAGATGAGTGCTGTTGTTGTGATGTTTCAAAGCGAGCAAAGAAGCAATTTAGCTCTTCTGCCAGCATCGCACTCAGGTCTCCTGTTGTCGCCTCACGTTCTCTGTAGTTCGTGATGTTCTGTATGCCTTGCCACACCTCCCGTTTATTTTTTCTGGACAGGTGGGACTCTATGCCCCTCTTATAGGCCGCCTTAGTTTCCTTAATACCACCTTTCAGGTTGGCACGGGCAGCTCTGTACAGAGCTCTATTACCAGCTCTATTATTATTAATATCGTATAATAATAGAAAATTCTTTATAAAAAAACAGAATAGTAGGATATGTAGGACAATAGAAGGGTAATATAATGATATTATGAAGTAGGAAGTACATTAAACCATTTTTCAAGCAGTATAACTATATATAAAATAGAGATATAGAGCATATATGAAAATAAATTATAGACTAGAAATACAGGAAAAAGTAACTTACTCATACTTCAGATGGTGAAGAT